>NW_026623657.1:367227-367925 GCF_030028575.1 Malurus melanocephalus | reverse complement strand
TGTGGCAGTTCTGTCCCAGCTCCCCTGTGCACACACGTGGCTCTGCTGGGCTCCCCAGTGCTCTCTTGCCAGCTGCCATTAACAGCTGCCACTCAGACCCCTGAGAGGTTTCCTAAAGCTGGAATCCAACCCTGCACAGCCTCACAAAGTGTTGTGGGAACAAATACACATGGTACCCCCAGCATCCTGCATTTCCTGCCACAGCCCCTCCTGCCTGCTGTGCTCTGAGCGATCTGCTGCCCAATTCCACTGCAGGGCCCAAACCCCAGCCAGTCTCACTGCTAAAAAGTGGGTTTCAGTTATGTAAATGGATTTATTTTTTTCTCTTGCAGCTCATGCCCATTAGGTATAGTTTTGTCAGTCTCTAATTAAGCAAAATCACGTATTTCCTTCCTTCAGGCAGGGCTCCTTACACCCTTATATCTTAGCCTGAATATCCCCTATTTTCCTCTACAGATTTGATTTCCTTATTCTTTTGTCCTGTAACTCCTCCCTGCAAGTTCCCATGCTGGTGCCTTATTGCCATGCCCCAACCTGGCTGGGATTCCACTGTGGCATCCCCTGGTGCATCACCTACCACAGGATCATTTCTCTCCTTTCCTTTTTCCTTTCCTTTCCTTTCCTTTCCTTTCCTTTCCTTTCCTTTCCTTTCCTTTCCTTTCCTTTCCTTTCCTTTCCTTTCCTTTCCTTTCCTTTCC
>NW_026623657.1:351568-367002 GCF_030028575.1 Malurus melanocephalus | reverse complement strand
TTCTCTTCTCTTCTCTTCTCTTCTCTTCTCTTCTCTTCTCTTCTCTTCTCTTCTCTTCTCTTCTCTTCTCTTCTCTTCTCTTCTCTTCTCTTCCATATCTCATTTCCTTTGAGTGCTCAGATTTCAACCCAGTCACCATTTCTGCCATATTCCCCCTCATTACATCTCATTTTAGGTCTCTAGTTTACCAAGATCAAGTTACATTACAAAGACCAGAAAAGTTCATGCAGTTAAAGCTCCAGAAATAGGGGTTTAACTCGCACCCCTGACACACTSTGTTTGTACAGTGAGGTGCTTGGATGTGACAGCAGTGAGAACCACGAAAATCCCTCYGAGGTTTATTTATGGAGGATGCTAAAGTGCATTTGAACACGTAGTCCCTACAGGTGCAGAGTTCTCAATCCCACTTTCCCCAGTTCGTGTGACTCTTCTGTGGAGTTTAGAAACCTCAGGATCTCCCCAGCCTAGCACTGCTCTGCTGCTAGCATAAATCCCAGTTTCCCGGTGCTGCAGCAAGACTTTTAGAGCTCTTTTAAATGACATTACCTTCTCTTTGTATATTTTTGATCCGAAGAACAGGAGAAAGCTAACAGAGGAAAATCAGCATATAAACTTGGTGATGTGGCAGTTCACAAGMAAGTCAGCTTATACATGGGTTTGGATGATACAGAAATTGGCTAGTGGGAAGAATATTTACAGGAGTCTTTTCCCAGCTTTGGAATTAGAGAAAATAATCCTACTAAATTAAACAAAAGTGATAATAATGTAAGAGAGTGCTTCTTAAACACAACAGTTTCCTYCCTTGCCAGCAACATAGAACTCAAKGTTTTCAACACAYGTATAATGCATTTTTAATGCAAACAGCATGAGGCAAAATTCCAGCATAGGATGTGAAATAGAAATTGTTCAGGAAGGGAGCTGGGGAAATTGCTAACGCTGCACACAGAATGAAACTTTCTCTAAATCCCAAGCTCTGTCTGCGGGGCATTACAGCATCAATACCATTATCGCTGCACACCACGGGCCGCTTATTGCTTTTAATTATGTTAGCAAAATAAAGGATCCTTTCTGGCCGGACTGGATGGACAATGTTAAGCCATGCTGGAAAAGCTGGATAAACCTCATTAAGGAGAATTTGGCACAGGGAGAGATAAGGCTGCACGCTCACCGAGTTGAGGATACTTCAAAGGGAAAAAAGGCTTTTGATAATGGATTTCTCGGGAGTCACAACATGACTGGGCACCTTATTCATCCTGCAGCCAGCTGCTACAGAGGAGGGGAGGTCTTCCTGGGAAAGGCCCTCTGCTTGCCTTGCCACCTCCACAGCCATGTGCTGTAATGGTGTTGCATAATAACCATAATTTTGGGGTGACRAGGCTCTGCCCCTTTGTTTTAGTGCCCCTGAAACCGCCAAGCATGCAGTGAAAGGATCTTGCCACGAGGCATGCACAAAATGGAATGGCAGAATTCTGCAGATCTGCTGCATCCAAAGGTTCCCAGACCCCCAGCACGTTCTCCTGTGTTTGCTCCATTTTGTTGGCACTGAAGACACGCAGAGGGATGAAGGAGCAGGGTTATTATGCATGCAGACAAGAGTGATTGGGGAGGGATGGCAAGGACACTTTGGGGACAAGGTTAGAATTCAAAATGATTTAGACAAGTTGGATGAAACGSCCCCAAATACTGAGGTGAAATGCAAACAGGGGGCAACAGCAAGGCATTGCCTTTCAGCAAGAGGCACAGACTGCTCATATCCAGCATGGGGATGAATGGAGGCATGGCTTTTGTTCCAGAAAGGAACTGGGATATTGCAGTTACAGGGTAATGGTCTGTCCTGCAGCTCCAAATGAGGAATTGCTCCTCTTGTTGCGTAGCCTAACCAGCGGCAGAAAAGAGATGCTAAACTTGTCTCTCCATCAGCTTAACTACTCAGTCCTCAAGGCATTTGAAAGATAACCTTCGAGGAAGGGAACAGTCTGTGCTCTGCAGCTGCAGCAGACAGGACAAGATGACACGGGTTTAAATTGCAGCAGGAGCAAATCAGGTTAGACACGGAGGACTGTTTACAGGGTCTGCAGCAGATAACTTTGGGAGTGTCCATGTTGAGAGCTGTAAACTTTTCTTTYTTGTTATTCTACAGGTCTTTTCTTCCTTCTGTGATGTCTAAAATGCTATCTGTGTGACRAAGGAATTTGGGAATTTTACCCAAACTGAGGAGCAGGGCTTGTCTGTATTCCCCTGAAGCATTTTCCCCAGCACAGAGGAGGCAAGGCCAGCTCATCATCCTATGTACCAACACTGTCCTGAATATTGGGAAAAGATAGAAGCRATGCTATTTTTGAAAGCAATATTGAATATAAATAGACATGGCAAGATGCCAGCTTCAAAACAGAACTGTTTCCAATAGAGCTGGGCGAGGCACTCAAAGAGTCTTTTGAAAAATCCATTAAGGATCCATCAAAACAAGGAGCTTTTCAGGATGACAGACACATAGGTGCCTCCTTCAGCTCATTCATTGAAACAGAAAAATCAGGCATGTTTTCTCCTTATTTCCTTTCATTCASATTCAGGCCTTTCAGAGGATAAAAAAAATTAAAGTTTCTGTTGCAGAGAAGRAGGCAGCACCGTTTCAAGTTTTTACAGATCTTCTATTGATCAGGCTTAAATCAGATCTTCTATTGATTAAGCTTTAATTGGCTGCATGCTGCCTGCAGTCGAGCTCTGGGCTCTGCTGCACTGCTGCTGACATGGAAAGGACTGAGCAGGCAAGCAGAGAGCTCCCGAATCTGCACCCCTCATCCGGTGCTCAAAGCTTCAATATGCAGAAGCTTTCAAGACTGAAAAGCCCAGGCTTTTGCCTTTCCACCAGTAGGTCTTTGARCACCTCTGGGTCTTTGTAATAGCAGCATCTGCTTCATCATTTCAATTTCTGCATGAGTCACAGTTCCCCTCATGTACCACTTTTGCTTTCCCACTCTGCCTCAGAGATAAGAATTCAGTGTCCCAGAGCAGAGATTTRAGAAACCTCAGGCAATGGATTCATGTCCAGAAAAAAATGAATCTTATCTATGACAAAGAGGGAAAAGGAAGGGGGCGAAATGTGTTTGTAGTAAAATTGTTAAGAGACCGAATCTGTGCTTCCTTAGGAAGTTCCTGGGTTGTAAAGCACCAATTAACGTGCACATGATGTGAAATAYGAATAGGCCAGGGCTTTGACTCATCCCCCAGTGCACACCAAGCGAAGAGCTCGAGTMGGCAACACAAGTAGCAATTTGAAGAGGGAAAAGAGAAGCCTTTCATTTGAACTGTGTGTGCCTCCAGCCACAGCAGAGGGACAGAGGAAGTGATACAAGTCAGGAAATGCCAAGATATGGAGATGTGAGATAATGGTGCCTGGGGTCTGCCCTGACCACATGCCAGATCACAGCCCCAGGTCCTTGCAATTATTGCTATCATGAATCCAACAACCATTGCAAATTTGCACACATGAGCAAGGACCTCAGATTYCAAAGGAATAATGCACACTTCAGTGGTGGATCCCCAAGCACTGGGTCATGTTGATCAGCCAAACCCACTGAGTGCCTCTAGCAGCAGAATATTTTTAAAATATTTTAGGAGACAGGACAAAGATCAAATTGGTGAGAAAACCACCAGAACTGATCATTTGATTCTTCAGAAGATGCTTTTTGTACATGATTGCAGCTGAATGCTGGGGACATGAGGAGATAGGTAGCTGATACAACTTTGATTGTGACCCCMAACTATCCCAGGCAAGACCACACCAGTGCCCCTGTCCTGCTTTGCTGATTGATATTTGGGACCCAGCAGAGTTGGTGCTCACATGCTGAGGACAAACCAAAGCCATTTTTGGTGCACTCTCTATTTACAGCTGCAGCCTGACCAAATCCATCAAATGGGAAGAGGAGTTCAGTTGTCACTGTCACATCCCGGAGGAAGACTGGGCTGACTCAATTAGAAGACATACATGAGTATTGATTATTGCCAAGTACAAATTCYCTCTCCCTCTCAACTATGTGGTATACTGTTAGTTTATTTTCCCCCTCCAGGTTATTCTTAATTTCAAAAYAACGTGATTGTTGTTGTTCCCAATGTACAATACAAATTGACAATATAATATAGCTTGTATTACCACAATCCCTACTGGCCTCTGATGAGTTAGTAATTTAGCCACTTGATTTCTTCATATTTTTTCCCCTTTTTGCTTGTGGATTCCAAGTGCTCTGAAACTATTTCTTGTTCACGTTCAAAGCAAAGCCACCTCACAGCCATAGGATGCCTGAAAGATCTTTCTTGCTCTTTGACTCTGCTGTAGAGGGGGATATATCTGTTCTGAAGATCTCATCCCRTAATTGCAGCCATCAGTCACTTAAWCCCAGTGAAATTTATGTCCAGGGCATCCATGTGGGCTGAGGGCAGGCTCCTGGGAGCCAACCCTCTCTGTGCTGGGAGAATTATTTTGGAGGGGATAGTAAAGGCTGTGAGCTCCCTACCTCAGCCTTTAGGCTGGGACTAAGCATGGAGTRGATGTACTACAGTCTCCCAGGAAAAATGAAGTGTTAGATCCCACCAAACACATCTGCCTACGGACCTGTTTCTTCAAATGGGAATCCATCATCCCTGCCTCTGGAAATAAAGCCATTAGAGTACCTTGCTATAAACTCATGAGGCCTAAAAAACAGTCTCCCTCACCTGAAAATGGAAATGTCATGGTCCTACACAGAGCAAACAGAAAGGTTCAAATTTCTACACAAGCACTATTGCTCTCCTGCCCTTGCAGTCTGGGACCCCAGCTTCTCCCACACCTGCAGTTTTCCTGCATGGAACTGGCAAAATGCTCTGACTGCACTGAATAAGCCAAGGGGCTCAGAGGTCCCATGATCTCACCAGGAGATATTAAAATTCTTCATCTTCCTCTCGCGTGATGAAAGAGGGATGAACTGTGCTTGGGCCAGTTAGAAATTAAACTATTTCCAGTGTATARCATCTATTGCTCTCCTTGGGGATGACTCAGGATGTGAGCTACACATTTCTGTAGCCATTTTCAGAATGGCACTGGAGAGGACAGCAGGGCCAGCACTTCAGCTCTGTATTTATGGATATCACCATCAAAGTTTATTGGATACATATTTTGCATCACTGTCTCTSGAGTATCTTGCTTACTTTCATAGTAGTTTTGTTCTCTTGCTTTCAGTAACTGATTTTCTACATGCATGTATACACACTGGATTTGGGTAAGAATTCCTCAATTCTGGTGTTATCTGGGTGTCATCAGAGTTGTCCTTTCTCCAACAGATGAGACATCCTAAGATTTTCACCCAAACAWGGAAAAAGGAAGAAATATTTTAAAKGYTTTCACAAAACCAGCATGTCCCRCAGGTAGTTTGGGTCAATCAAATGTTTTCTTTTGCTCACTTTTCCCATGTAAGATAAAATGTGGATAAAAAATCGACATGAAATGACTGCAACTTTGTTTGAAAAATCATCAAAGRAGAACACTGTAACCTAAAAGTTACTTTTGAAAAGAGAGTGATCAAAACCAATATGGCCTGATGTGTCAAAATAACATTTCCAACAAAAAAAAAAATCCCTTTAACAACATTTTCTCTTCATTGCACCATTCCCAAAAGGACCATTCCTGGTGATAGCATGAAGAGATCACCCAGAAATTTTCTCCTCTTATACTTCCTTCTAAGGCAGTGGCAGTGTGCATCAGTCTTTTTTTCTCTCTTCATGTGCCATCTTTGAGATTCTGAGTCTTTTGTACCAAGTGTTGTTGTTAATGTTGGCCATGGAGACCAGTGTGTGTGTGATGCACAGCACCACAGACCCTGCACAACTGTATCACCTTTGCCTGAAATAAAAGGGGACTGSTCAGACTGACACTGATGTCCCCAAGACAGCAGTGATTTATCACAAGGAAAGCATGAAGRTCACATGGCACATTTTGCCCCATTCATATTTTTAAGTCCAACAGGCTGCTGTTTGCTGCTGTGCATGTACAGAGCAGATATGCAGAAAGGAAGGGATGTGCTCATGCACTCGTCAGCAGAGCATTGAGATGTCCAGCACGTAGCAGAAATAGATACAGGAGATGATTGTTGGAGCATGATTGTGTGATCCCTCAGCCCAAGATAGCACATGCTSAACTCTGTCCACAGGAGCAGACCTGAACAGAGCATAATGAATGCCCTTCCTCATCATGCAGGTGTCACTTCTCCTGACTCAGATTCAATTACACTCATGGAGCTGATTGCAGATTTCAGCCTACTCTTGCATATCAAGCACATATTCAATGTYCCAGGGACTCTGTGAAACAAAAAGTCAGCACGTGGTCTTCCTTACAGCCCTTAGGGTTTTGTTCATCCCTGGTGGAGCCACATAAAGAACGAGYTTGGCCTGTTTTGACAGATGCAGGGATATCTGCAGAAGAGTATGTTCARTCCTTTATGTCAGGTTACCTATCTCTTCTCAGCAAAATGTATTTGTGATTACTTCTCCGTTTGCTGGTTTTTTAAATGAAGAATTACACAATAACCCTCAAACTGAAGGAGAAGGGAATAAAAATGTTTAATTTAGAAGTTTAACTAGTCAAAGCAAAGTTAGGGAGAACACTGAGTATYTCAAGTGCTGGTTAACCTATAAATGAAAAATAATGAAGACTGGAAAAAGGAATATTAAATTATGTATATTCTTAGAAGAATCATATCTTGGCTCATGTACAAGTCTGTGGTGCTGCAGAAAAGGAATGGGAAGACTCAGCTGGAGGAAAAGGGACAATCAGTGTTTTCTTATGGAAAACAAGGGAAAATATGCTGCAGGACCCATGTTGCATTGATGTGTAGAAAAGCAGAAAACTCCTCTCCAAAGCTTCAATGTGGCTTCCAAGTCAACAACACAAACTYCTGCAAAGAATGGTGAGTTGTAATACTGGTCCCAGCTGGTTTGGGGAATGCTGTTCTGTTGGAAACCATATTTCATGGTCTCTAACTGTGACAGGGTTTTCTGAAGATGGCCAAGCATGTGGGAACAATTCTCACTCCCTGAAAGCTAATGGTTTTTCCTTAGCACAGATTTACAATTTAATTAAAAAAATGAGAGAAAGAAAAGAAATTCTGATTAACATTGCTCATAATCATCAAAGCTTTAGTTGGGCACCACCTGGTTTTGTCAGGCATAAGATGTCCTAAAGGACAGACAGTAGAAATACCCAAGGAGGAGAATAAAACAAGTAAGAGGCAAATGATGGTCTCAACATTAATAGTTACTCCATATTTATGTGGCTGTCGAAGCTCAGTTTGTCCCAGTGCCTTCTCKACACTGAACACTTGTCCTGCTGTCCAATGTGTAGGACCATTCCCCAGCAAGTCTCCTTTGAGGCTCCTATTTGTAATGTTTGCATGATATATCAGAAAACATCTCAAAAAAGAAGCATTAGTCTATGGTATAGAATTCTCTCTGGGAAATCATCTGCCATGCTGCAGGCTGTGTAGGGGAGATCTGTTACCATTCAAGAGCTGTCCCATTCAAAAACTGCTGAAGCAAAGAGCAAAAATCCTCTGAGTCAACCCTGAACCAAAGTCCCAGCCAAYATCAGGGAGCCCTTTTCTGTTAGAAGAGCCTCTTTTCAGTTAAGACTTTCATCCAAGGTTATCCGAACACTTGCAATCAAATTGCATTTTGTGCTAACATTAATCCTGGTGTCCTGGCCACATTCCAGTTTGAGTAACAACATTCTGCCAACCTAAATTCCTCCAGAGGTTTCAGTAGGATGGAATTTTCTTCTTCCTTTTTGTCTTCCATTTCTGGGTAATTAATTCTGGACAGTGCAAAAGACTGACCAACTTCCAACCCAGCACTGGCAGCACCTCACTTGTGAGGAAYGTGGACCTCAAAGTGGGAAGGACCAAAATCCTGCATAAGAACACATAATTAATAATAAATGGCTTTAAAACACTTTTTCGCTTTTCTTTAAAATTCTGGTATCAGTTGAAAATGCAGAGCTGGAATATTACTGACATCCCTGAGAAAGATTATCGGCAATCCCAGCAATCAGAACACAGAAGYGCCTTTTAAGTTGTAATCAATACACTTGTGACACAAATAAAAGGGAGATGTTACATAAGGATTTTTTTCCTACTGGAGAGAGCCCTGACAGCCAGTTATTGCACTGAGGAAAGGAAGTCACCCAGATGGACTCTCCGTCACACTAATGAAGCCATCTCATAACTGTAACAGAGACCTCATGTATCTGCTGTGACACTTAGCAAATCCGGGCATGAATAAATAACCAAAGTCCAATTGAATTAACCTCCAGCTGATCAGCCCTACTAAACAAATTATCCTAAACTCTGAACAAGATTAGAAGCACTGGCACAGGCCAGAATCATGTGGCAGGAGTGTTAATTCAGTTTAACAAGTTTAAACTTAATCCTCCAGTATTCTCAGATCTCAGGGTTTCAGGGCAAACTAGTTCCAAAATGCTCTTGGAAAGGGTTGGAAAAGGAGACTCACGTGAAGTTGAGAGCAAAAACATGAGCTCAGCCTAGAGTCACCTAAAGAAACAGAAGAAGAATTGCAAATAAGGAGGACTTAGGCAGAGCATTTCTTACAGAGACAGAARAGAGTAAGAAAATGACATTGATTTCCTCATGGAATATTCCAACCTCATTTCCAGGATAAAACTTCAAAAGTTGATAGCATATCTGCCTTTCTTAATTATCATGTTTCTTGYGCAGAAACAGGAGATAAGCACCTATGAAATAAGGGACAATACTTCATTTTAATGCCATTTTCCCCAGTATATAATTGTATTTTCTTCTAAGAGTACATTTGTACAGTCCATCAAAAGCACAATTAAATTATTGCAAACTTCAGTTCATTACTCAGAATGGCACTAACAAACAATTTCAGTACTTGTTTCATTTTATGTTGATTCATAAAAGAATTTATGTGGTCAGTTAAAATCAACTTTGAACTTCTACTTTAACAGACTCAGTACTTTGCAGGGCTTGGAAATATTAAATCTGCTTCCAAGAAGAAATATTTATTTGATTACTCCCTAGACAAAGGAGGAGATGTAGTAAAACCTGCATGTTTTCTGAAATTAAGATAACCAGAATCTGAAACTTTTCTAAAAACAAATTCCTGCAGTATATGCACATGCCTCACAAAATCTTTCAAATCACAGTATTTTCCATAAATGTGTTTCCAATCTTCTGTCATAGGTAAGTCCTTCAAGTTTTCCCAGTTTTCTAAAATCTCACACCTTTTTAGTGAGTCTGGTTAGAATAGGCAGTTGAAGACAGAAATCTGAGAGTCCCTGTAGCCCACTGAAGGAYACCTGCTGCATTCTCCTGCCTTGTCATGGAATTTCTTTCTGCAAGCCTGACTTGGATTATTTATTGTGACCTACAGCACAACTCAAGTTTCATGTGCTAAACTTAAGCACCAGACAGGATGATAATTTTGACTAGATGGCAAACAAATTTAATGCATCACGAAAGAGGAGGTGTTCAGACACCAGGAATTTCCACCATTATCAACACCTATAAAGAACTTAAAAATCAGATGGGCCCAATCTTCACCTAACATTCAGCAGTCATTCACAATACTCAGGAATCATTTTAGTTTTGTTTCACTGGCAAGGCATTATTGCCCATTTTGTTGAGAACTGCCTGAATGCTTCCACATATTTGAGTGTTGCAAAATGAATACCTCCAGTAATTCGGAAACTTTTGTTACACAAGCCTAAAATGGAATCATGACTTGTCTACTGTGTACTTTGCTGTTATTTATGCAGTATATAAATGCAAGGTAAATATTTATTCTCATTTTCCACTGTGTGCACTGACTGATATCTCCCAAAGTTAACAGCAGCATTATGAACTGCAAATGATGACACATTGTCAAAGTTGAAACCATTTGGTTAGATGCCTCTTACATTTTCAAATATTCCCAATGCAATTCCATAACTGTCTTGAACATAATGAGGCAATGGATTTTTCCTCTTTCAACTGTGTAACAATGAACAACTATTAGAACCACTTTATWATTTCCAGAGTTTGAGGGATCAGTGGCCACAGAGAAACTATGCCCTTTTCAACCAAGTTTTTAATTGTTTTCTCACTTGAAAGAGGAACTAATTTATTACTGGCAGCACAGAAGGCATTTGTCTCATCAAAATATATCATTTTAACTGTGGCTGAATTCTAGACAACAACACTATTTAATTTGCTGYCACAATTAAGTGATTTATAGGACTGACTACACTATTAGCTTCATACTAACACTCTGACATTCTCGTTACTTCTGCAAGAGCCATGGAGTTCTTTTCTGTGCTTTCACACTTCTCAGGAACAGAGGGGTACGAGTTTTACTCTTAGAAGCCACACCACAATAACTTTTACCATCCACTCCATTTGCATGTCGTCTTTCATCTAACAGACCACCACAAGCACCCGAAAATCTCCTACATAAACTATAGTGAGCTTYAAGGCAATTACTGCTGTCTTTAGTGATCCATGGGAACAATTCCTTCGGCCATTGCAGCAGTGCAAAGCTTCTGCTGCTCACAGGGTAGATCTGCTGATGGATGATACCATCCACAGGCGCTGTCATGGTTGTGATCTATGKAGGGCTGTTATTTGACAAATGAAAATTATGTAAACAGTACTCAGACTCAATCTTGCCTCATGATGACTCTGTCTGTTCCATACCCCCTGCCTACAGTGCCCAGAACAGCCAGCTGTTATCTCATGATAAATATCGAGGATAAAATTATCATCAGACAGCACCAGGTTGACTGCATGATGTAATCCTGACTCTTTTAGGTAGCAGGAGCTCTTTTAGCTCTCTTAGGTAGTCTGGAGTGATTCTAAAGATGTAGCTCATGCATTTCCAGAAAGGCATTTTCATTTCAGTGGCTGTTGAAACCATTTCTGGATAAGTTTTTGAAAAGAAATTTAAGATGTGCTGGTTTTAAGGGTACTGAATATATGAAAACTACTGCTGTTTGAGATCAAGCACCCCAGAAACTGTTTCCAGCAACATCCTTCTGCATGTGTGACTCRCTTCACTCTTGCCAGGCTCTGCAATCTCAGCAGGACCCCCTTCCCAAAATTCTCCCCCAGCACCAAAGTTGCTCCTTTCTCCTCTCAGCCCCATGGATCTGTAATCCTCCTCCTCCAGCCGGCACAGCAGCTCAGAAAACACCAATGACACAGCATAAAAAAGTCCTACAAGGGCTGGAGTACTCCTCTATTTATAGGTCGCTTAATCTGACTAAAAAAAAAAAACTTCCACAGAGCACCAGTCAAATTGCTACCTAGATGTTTCCAGGCCCAGCCAGGGCATGCTGGCTTACTGCCATGTTTTTAAATCCTACCCTGTGCATTGAGCTTTCTCAGGAAAATCTGCTAGTGCTCATATGTGGGCAATTACTGTTGACACAAACATTAATGAACATTCCCACATTGTTTCCTTACTAAGCTGCAAGTGCAAGAAACCAAAATAATAGYGTGACCTGACAGTGTCAGGCATGTAAAGACATCCAGCATTTCTATTTCAGATGTGCAGCTGAGTGTAGCTCACTCAGAAAGAGAACAATTTGGGTCTAAGTGTTATGATTGTTCTTTCTTAAAAAACCTAATACTAGGTTTTTTTGCTGGCTGAATTCTACACTGGCTAGAAAAAAAAGGTTTCATCAACAACATAGGTTGGAGTGGTTCTGCAATGCCTAATGGATTGGCTGAGCCTTCCTCTTACACAATCAATGAAATAAGACATGTTCCATACAATAAGAGCCATGGGGACAACTTCACAACAAAACAAACCTCTTAGACTCGTCTCTCAGAATAAGAATTGATAATCTTGTTATCCTAGGGAGCACAGAAGAGAGACCAACACACAAAAGAGACAGAATCCCCTCACCTTCCTTCAAAATAKGAGTGTATAAACTCAGAGCTTTAACTCTGAGATGATGTTCAGTTATCCCTAATCCTGGCTACACCTGAGCTCCTCAGCAGCTCACAGTCCATCCTCAGGCTCCCCTGCACACCAGATGTGCCATTTGTGCCCATGTGCAGAAGCAGCTGGGCTGTGGTCACGTTTGGCAGACCCATACCTATATCAGGAGGAGATGTGGAAACCCAGAGATAACCCAGCCAAGTTCAGGGGCAGCAGGGGTGACTCTTGGCTGTGGAGAGCCTGGTTCAAAGGTGCTTCCACTCTGCAGGAAAGGTCAAAGCCTCTCCCTCTCCACTGGCTGMAGAGAGCCAGCCAGGGAATCTGACTGCTGGGGCTAAACAACCGGAGGTGTGCTCCTCTCCCTGACATCCCCAGGCCCTCCACTCACTATTTTCTGAACACCATCACTGTCAGACTTGAAATGCAGTGGGGACGGCTTGAAAGGAGAAATCCAGGAGAAAATCACACAACCCCACATTACCCACACCCCCGACCTTGCTGTGACACTCGTAAGGGGACAAGGAACACTCTGATATTGTGTGGCCCAAGGAATGTACTCACAGGCAGCTCCCCTTCATGCACGTGATTTATAACAAAGGTCAGAATAATTCCCAAGTAGCCCCTGCATCAGGGAGCAAACTAATTCCTTTCCTCTCTCCTTGRCTGCGCAGCCCAGAGCCCAGCTGCACCCGAGGTTCCAGCTCACAGTCTATATTCTGCATCATAAAAGCYACAACAGAGAAATCTAAACTAGAGAAGTAATAACCTGTAAACTAATAAACCAACCCAGCACTCTGATAGTGAGGTGCTCCCCAGAGCAGAGATTATTAATGGATGTCCTGAAACACTGTGTGTTTATGTTCAAGAAAAGTGGGAAACATTTCTGAKGCTCTGCGGATCTTACTCATTTGTTCTTGTAAAATCAGTTCAGATAAATGCAAACACTAATAGAAAAGCATCCTCCTTCCAGTCTGCACACAGAGGCACTTAAGCAGTTTAAAAAGAAAAGCAGTACGAAAGTGCTCGAATAAATAGTAATAAAGGTATAAAGCTGCAATATTAGGAGTAGTTTTACTTRTCAAAGTATGGGGCTGCACAGTCATTGATTTTCTCTTGTAATTGAGATAGTGACATGCATGACTTATGTTTCTTCAGCAGCGAGTGTATGGGAATGGAAGAAGGGATCTTGAAATCCTGTGAATCTCCAGCTGAGGATTTGATGGCTCTGAATTGCTGTCAGTCTCAATTCTTTATTTCCCTCAAACCATAAAATAGGTTATATTAACGACTGGTTATGATGAAAGACAGTTTATGAAGCTAAATGTAACAATGTTTGCAATGTGATTAGGGATCTTTTGAGGAAAGGTGCTAGAGAAACCAGGAGAGTGAGTATGGATACAGATCTTTCCCAGCCAGAAATTCTGGGAAGCAGATGGCAGGCAGACAGACAGACCCCATCAGGAAAGGTCCCATTACCTGCCATRGTGTGCATTCTCAAATTCCCATTCCCTGCCTCAGTCACACAGACAATAGGAACCTTCTCCTAAGTTCATTTCTTTAATGCATTCACTTTCAATGATGAACACTCAGTTCTCAGTTCCTTCAGTTTGCTATATCCCACTTCAGCTACATGCCGAAATGGGACATCCAATTAACTGAAACTGTGAAACACAACTTTTTTTGCCCCAAACTAATACAAAACGGCGAATAATGGTGTTTCCATGTAAATCTGAACTACAGTGGACTCTCTTTGTCCTCCTGCCATGTGAAAAATAAAATGAAGTCTGGCAAGGATGGCAGGAAAAATCCAATCCTTTGTGTCCTGAAGTAAAGTTACTCTCTGGAGAAGGAAGAGCAGGAATAAACTTCTTTATGAGTCAGGAGGTTTTACTGACAATAGTTGCTATTATCTCTGTCAAACAGGCAAAGCCTCGAGTGATTGTGGTAAGCAAGAAATAGGAATGCTGTTTATTCAGTCCTGGAAAACAGACTATTTGCCAGACTGCAAAGAGTACCAAAAAGGTATCGAGTCTTTCTGTTTGAATTAACCACAAAAATAACCTGCTGAGTTAAAAGCTTTTCCGTGGACCTCTGCTGCTCTCTAATGGTGCCTTGAAGGATTCTCAGCACAAAGTTTATGTGCTCCTCCTGTAATCAAGTTTTGATAAAACTTTTAATGCAAAACAAAATAAATATTCACGAGGTCCTTAAGAGAYGTTACCTGAACAGATAATCCACAGATCAGGTAAGTGTTGCTGCACCTATGGCCAGGATATCTGTAGTGTGATGAGAATGTTAACAAAGGACAGCTAAAATATGGAAATGAAGGTTTCAATTGTATTTTAGATGCAGCAATTGCAGGGGTTTGGAAGGTTGCAAACCTCTGAGAAATCCCAATTTTCAGGCCTTTGTATAAATTAGAATATAAAATWATTAGGCATGAGTACCAGTATTTCAAAGAAAAAAACATCAGTGTGGGATTAATTGGATGTAATTAACAGAAACTAATATTTGCACCCAGGACAGACACATTTTGTTTCATTTACTTCACACAGATATCTTTATWTTATCCCACAGTTCAGCTCCTTCAGGAGCTGCCATTGGCAAGGCCGTTTCCATGACCAAAACCAGCCTTGTTTTCATGGAATCACAGAATGGTTTGGGTTGGAAAGGACCTTAAAGATCATCTCRTTTCACCCCTTYATGGGCAGGGACATTTCYACTRTCCCRRRGTGCTCCAAGCCCTGTCCAACCTGGCCTTGGGCACTGCCAGGGATGGGGCAGCCACAGCTTCTTCTGTGCCAGAGCCTCCTCACTCTCATAGGGAAGCTCTTCCTAATATCCAATATAATTTTTCTTTTCATTTAAAATAATTTGCCTTGTGCTGTCTGCCTATGTAAAAAGTTGCCTTTTTTACATAAGCCCCTTTTATAAGCCCCTTTTATTTAAATGGGAAAGAACACCCGGGAGCTTACAGTGCAACAACAACGCCAACAGCAGAATCAGTCACATCCCAGGGGGATATCGACAGAAAAAAACCCCAAAAATTAACAATATCCACAGCCCCACCTCGGACCCCTCACACGCCAGCCCCTCATGGCGAGGGGGGGTCCTGGTCCCTGCTCCCCACCCCGCGGTGTAAAACGGGGAGAAACCGGGCATGGAGACCGGACCGGGAAAAGAGGCTTATCTCCGGAAAAAAGGGGCTCATTCCTGGGAAAAAAAAGGGGCTCATTCCTGGGAAAAAGGGGCTCATCCCCGGGAGAAAGGGGTAGCTCATCCCTGGGAGAAGGAACTCATCCCCGGGAAAAAAGGGGCTCATTCCTGGGAAAGAGGCTCATTCCTGGCAAAAAAGGGGCTCATCCCCGGGAGAAAGGGGCTAGCTCATCCCTCGGAGTAGGAGCTCATCCCCGGGAGAAGTTCATCCCCGGGAAAAAGGGGCTCATTCC
>NW_026623657.1:334027-351117 GCF_030028575.1 Malurus melanocephalus | reverse complement strand
TAATGGCGGCGGCGCTGAGGGAAGAGGAGGGGACAGGCCGTGAGGGCGGCAGCTCCTCYGCGCCATCGCCCCCCGCCGGCTGCGGGAGGSACAGAGGAAGGGAAGGGAAAGGAAAGGAAAAGAAAGGCGCTGTTTCCGCCACGGCGGGGCGGGTCTGGGCGGAGAGCGGCGGCGCGGCGGGGCCGGCAAGGGTAGGGGCGGTGAGGGCCGCGGCCTGGCGGGACGGGGGTGGGTGTCTCCATTCTGTCTCCCTCACGAAAAAAACCTGGTGGAGCCGGGATAGAAAGCGGGGCTCGGGGTCTCTTCCTCGGTACCAGTCACCCTCGTTAGCGGGGATTCTGTCAGGGGCAGCGGGGCCATGGAGGGGCAGTGATGCCATCGCTGCGGGGTGCGGGTGTGCATCGCTGGTCTGGACACCCACCTCCGGATGCTTCTGTGCGCTGAAATCAACTTAACCCCGCGTATTTCAAACTGTGGGAATGATTCGGCCTTTTTGTAGCCCGTAGAGCATGTTTTGAACCTAATATTGTTCTGCTGTCGTCGTTTAGTTCTTTTTTGTAAGCGATGGAGGCGAGTCCCGGACACCCACCTCCGGCTCCTTCTATGCGCTGAAATCAACTTAACCCCGCGTATTTCAAACTGTGGGAATGATTCGGCCTTTTTGTAGCCCGTAGAGCATGTTTTTAAGCTAATACTGTTTTGCTGTCGTCGTTTAGTTCTTTTTTGGAAGCGATGGAGGCGAGTCCCGGACACCCACCTCCGGCTGCTTCTGTGCGCTGAAATCAGCTTAAGCCCGCGTATTTCAAACTGTGGGAACGATTCGGCCTTTTTGCAGCCCGTAGAGCATGTTTTGAACCTAATATTGTTTTGCTGTCGTCGTTTAGTTCTTTTTCGGAAGCGATGGAGGCGAGTCCCATCGTGACGTCCAAGCAGCGGGAGGAGGTGGTGCACGGGGTCCCGACGGAGGTGGTGTGCACGGCATTCTCCAACTCGGTGCTGGTGGTGGTCACACAGTACGGAAAGATGGGCACCATCGTCTACCTGGACCCCAACACCGTCGGCGACAACGTGGGCAGGCCCTCGCTCACCACCAAGGTGCTGCTGGGCAAGGATGAGGTGAGAGCGAAGGGGGAAATGGAGTAGGTGGGGCTGTGCAAGCTGCCAGGCAGTTGATGAATCACAGCAGTTGAGCAGTGTTTGAACAGTGATAAGATTAATTTTAAAATGAGGAAAGAGGGGCTCATCAGAAAAGTATGTGTGCTCGTCTGCTCTTTGACATAAAAGTTTAACTAGCCGTGAGTGGTTTGGGGATCTGTTACTCTGTGTCCTACAGGATATGGATTGCTTCTGCGTGTTTATGGAAAGTTTGATAAAGCTCTGTTGATTTAAAGGTTGCGAGATTAAATATGCAGCCACTGATAACCTTTTTGGGTTTCTGTTCCTGCGAGTTTGTTTTCCTTTTCAGGTCAGTTTTCCCACCCCCATCCTGCCCAATCTTTGCCAGCCCCATAAAATGGACTTTAGTTGCCCACTCCAATGTGTGCCTGCCAGCACCTTCCCTTGATAAATTTGTTTTGCTTCAACAAAATGAGTTTTTATCSACCATTTCACAAAGCTGGAAAGCAGAAGAAAATGTGTTTCGCAAAACATCAACTGGTCAAGCATTAAAACAGAGAGTTACAGAGCTAGAAGATTATGAGGCTTTCCATTAGGTTGAAGCTATCAAATATTACTTGCTAGCTTTAACTAGAAAAGCTGTAGCAACACAAGTTCCTGATTCTATCCATGACTTCCCCTTGTGGAGTTCTTTCTCTTGAGCAATAGCCTTCCCCTTCTGGATGGGAGATATTTTGCTTTCTCTGCTGTGGTATCTGCTAAGTCTGATCACCTCCACCCCCAAGCTGATTTTGTGTTTTATTTGGAAATGGGGAAGTGCTACGTTTGCTTTGTTACATTCTATTTTTAAATAATTTTAACTAAATTAACCAATCTAAACTTCAAGAAACTTCAGTATTTAAAGGCCATTTGGACAATGCCCTGAAAAATCTTTAAACCTGGTCAGTTCTGAGTTGGTCAGGCAGCTGGACTAGATGTCATTGTAGGTTCCTTCCGAGTGAAATAGTCAATGCTATTCTAATCTATKCTTGTTAAAGAAACTTCATAAGAAAGGGTATATTCCTCTTCTTGCCTCCTTCAGCCTCATTACTTATTTCTGGTTTTCATGATGCTGTTAAAATAAAAAGCAACATATCTTGTTACACCAGGCATACAAAAACAGTGTATATAACCCTTTGGGGTCTCTAGGAATTGCAAAAATAACACCTTTTTTCCAGAGCTTGTCAGTGGAACATCCCCTCTTTTTGTAACAAGTTTTTAATAAAAAAAAAAAAAACTACTTGCAAACTTCTTTAGAAGCCTGGCTATGAAGGAAATGAAGGCATTTTGATCCACAGCATTTCCTATAATTTAATCCTGGTGCCATAGTTTAGGTGGGAGGATTAGTAGAAGGAAAGATTCTCCATACTGAGTTTCCAAGTTTTCTAGACAATGCTAAACTCAATTCAAGTGCAGTTCTAATAAATTTGTTTCAGGGTGGTGTGGGTGGCTGGTTTGGGACCAAACTCTTTTAAGCTGGTTGTGAAAACATTTTTCTAAAGTTCCCTGTCCCATGGCTTGGCTTTGCTCACCATCTTGGACCCACTCAGCAAACTTCAAGTTCTCTCCAAGTCCAGAATCAACAGCTTCTCCACGTCCTTCCAGGACTCTTCCTCTCCTAACTTGCATGGGAGGACTCTCCCATCTGCAGGAGTGTACATCTGTATCCTTTTGCTTTTCAGCCCCTCGTCCATGTTTGTGCMAAAAACTTGGTGGCATTTGTGTCGCAGGAAGCTGGGAACAAACCTGTTCTCCTCGCCATGGCTTTGAAGGACAAGACAGTGGAAGGAATACAGGCTCTACGAGAAGTGATCCGAAGTTGCCAAGTATGGTGAAGTTGTGCCATCTGGATTCAAGGAAATGATCTTGAGTCCATGACTCATCACCACCTATTTAAAAGGACTAGAAATGAAAACTGTGGAATGTCTTTGTGGTGGTTTTGGACGTACTGAGGAATTKAATGAATTTTTCTCTACTGTGTAGAACATGTGTGGGTTTTGTTACTGGGACAGGTTTGCAAGTCCATATAGACMGTGGTGAGACGAGAGCAATTGTCTCAACATAAAAGAGAAGTGTTACTTTTATCACATTGGGTGGGTCATTTATTTGGTAAAGGGCTCAGCTCTGCACGTGTGTCCTGARGAGCAGTGGATGCCAAGCTCTGTAGCTGTGCTGTACCACACAGGAGGAACACCCAGTGCAGAGGGAATAAAAGAAACATTGTCAAATCTAATTTTACCTGTTTTCTTTTTTGTTCTGTGAGAATCACTTCAACTGAAATACAAGCCTTGGTWAAAAATCAACAATTGTATAATGGGAAAGATTTTCTTGCCTTTTTTAAGAAAATGAGTCCTGGATGCATTTGTCCTTATGTCCAGCCCTTTCTGGATGTGCTCTAAATTAATTTTCTACTTTCACTCTGATTTAAAGAGAGGCGGATAATTATGCTTTGCAAATTTCATGAAAGCTGATGTCAGGGTGGAAGACAGGAACCCAAAATAGTGATGAGAAGATAACCTCTGCCAATGGATTACATGGTAGCAGCACATCAGAGAGACAGAACCACGTGTTGATCACCTGCAATGTGCATCTCTTAGGAGACATGGGGGGACAGAGGGTTTAAGGGATTGTTTCTGCCAAGTCATTGACAAAGTGTCAGATGTAGTTGTATGAGCTGATGCAAACCTTAATAGCCAAACTTTTGCCTTTTGCTTGGAAAGCATGTTTGTTTTTACCTCTTGTAATAAACAACAACAAGTGGTAAATTTTAAAATGAGCTGTTAACACACTTTTGTCACTTACKAACTTGACAGCACAGATGGAGGCCAGGTCTTGGATTCTGGGCAGGGAGGAGCTGTGCTAAGCCCAGTTGGTACAGCACAATCAGCACAGAGCCTGTGCCTGCCCCATGGTGATCCAGCTGCTGGGTCATTTCTGTTGCTAAAAAATCCCCTAGAAGTAGAAAAGCAGAAAATGGATTTCGAAAGGACTCTTTTCTCTGAAGTGAGGGTTATTTACAGCATTTAAGGGATTATGAGAAATGAAACTTTTTTTAAAAAATACATTCAAACACTTCCAGCTGCCCTTGACAAGAAGCTTCATCTAAAAATAATTYTCCAAACTGTGCTTCCAAGAATCAAAGATTCGCATCTGTCAGAACTAKAAATTTTCCTCTTTTACATTTCCCTTTTTTTTGTCTAGGAAGGCTGAGAGAGGCATGTGGAATTAGTTATTGTCAATCTTTGGTTTGCTAGTAGGGATTCTTTCCTGACATACCAAATTCAGTGTATATCCCAAATCCTGGTGCTCTTACTGTGTCCATGGCTCCAGCAGCTTGTGGAAATCAGCAAAATGAATATATTAGAATACATGATTTAGCAAAATGAATGGAAATTGCATCTTCCACTGTGGTGATACAGCATCATACCAGTGTGTGCCCCAGACACCTGAGTGTTACTTACCTAAAAGCCAGGCACAAATGAAGCACCTTCATTTCCTAGCTGTGTATGTGCAACAAGCTCTGCACAGGGTGATGGGTGAGGAAAAGATGTGGAAACCTCTCTGATTTGATGTTTGGAGCTGAGACAGACTTACAGGATAATGGGTGAGGAAAAGATGTGGAAACCTCTCTGATTTGATGCTTGGAGCCAGGACAGTTTTACCTTTCTGTCTGCATGTGTGATATATTAAAGTACGAGCAATTGGTCCTTCGACTTTGGTCCTCTCTACTCTACAGTAAACCCAGGGGAAGGCCTGACCAAACAACAGGCACAAGGTGCCACCAGCTGCCTTCCTTTCTCTCCTCCAGGTACGGCTCGATTCCCAATTGCAGGGAAAGCTGCCTCTGCCACCCAAGCAGAGCTCTTGGCCGCAGGACGCGTGCTGGGTGGGGGGCAGCGGCGTCGGGCTGCACCGCGGCTCTTCATCTGTTTGCTTTGCGGGCGTGGGTGCCGAGCGCGGCGGACTGGAAAGGTAAGTTGGGTAGCTTTYCTGCGGGAGACAAAGCCCGACCTGCTGCTCCAGCTCCCGCGGGGCCCGGGGCGCAGGGAGGGCTGGCAGGGTGAACCGGCACAGCGACGCAGTGCTGGGAAGGTAAGAGGGGCACCGGCGGGGCCCGGGGCACAGMAAGGGCTGCTGGRGGGCTGGCAGGGACAGAGRGGTGCTGGTGGGAACCGGGGAACAGCGAGGGTAATTGGGACACTGGCAGGGACCGCGGCCAGCAGGCGGGCAGGGCTGGGAATGTGTCCGGAGGAGGAGTCTCCAGCGGGTGCAGGTGGAGGAGGGCACGGGGGATGCAGAGGCAGGGGCACGGCAGCCAGACTCGCTCCCGGAGGAGCCCCAAAGGGTGAGTGGGGCCTTGGGGGGTGCACAGGAGCCGGGAGAAGCCCCACAGGTCAGGGGTTGAGCCAGCTGTTGGTTCTGAGCACCTGTAGGAGCTGCTGGGAGGGCAGAGCCTCCTCTGAGAGCCCTGTGCCTGCGTCATCCCCTCCTCCAGACGGGCTTCAAGGAGGGTTCGATGATGCCCTGCCTCGATTTGTGTGCTGTAGGTCCTTCCTCCTGAGTGGCCTGRTGGTGGTGTGGAGAGGCTGGTCCGGTAAATAACCCGAGTGTCCTGGCTTTTTCTGAAAGGCGTGTCTCCTGCGCTGGTGGGGCTAAGCCTGGATGGTCCCCTCCCCGGAATGTGGGTCAAGGATTTGGGAGGCACTTCTGGGGGTTTTTGTAAAGGCTTACTTTTCCCTGCTGACTTGCTCCACCCCACAGGGGGCTGCTGCTGAAATGGGGATTTGTCCCATGTCCTTCAGAACACAGGGAGGGGATGTGAGCTGGGAGTCAGAGCTCTGACAGCCTGGAGACAGAGCAGAATCCCTGGCAAGGTGAAAATCCCCGTTTGCAGGTGGCCTGCCTGAACACAAGTTTCACTGCTCAGTTTGTCTTCTCWGTTCTCACTCAGCATCTCTAATATCCCAGGGAGTGAGTGTAACAGGTAGACACTGTAAGGCAGGTATCTGCAAGGTGTCTGAAAACAGATTGGATATGGCTCGGTCCCATCGAGGAGCTGAATTTTGCAGCTGCTATTATTCCCGGTGTCTCCTTGCTGCCTTTGTTTTGGAAGCAAATGGCTCTCGAACTGCATTGAATAGCCTGACTACCTTGCACGGCCGGGATCTAATTACCTCTGGAGCTGGGAGCTCTGTCTCCGAGCGGCACCGAGGCTTTTGCTTTTAATGACTTGCTCTGCCACGTTCAGAGTGTGACAATGTCGGGGAGGCTGCCAGGACTGGCTGTCGGTGCCACTGCGCTCGCACCGCGATGGCTGGGAAAGTTAACAGAAGATGGGATGTCTTGGGCCAAGCATCTGCGGCACAGCACTGGGYTGAAAACACAATAAATGGGTCTAGTGAAGAGCACAGCTCTCTGCCATGTGTTGAGGAGTGAGCTGGATTACTAGAAAAGTGACTGAAAAAAACACAGCTAGAAAGAGGGAACTTTCATTCTGCTCTGTCATGATTCTCTGGCAGARGGAAAGCCTGGCCAAATGCAGCCGTATAGCCCCAGAAAAAGTGAGGAGTTATCGGGGAACAGCCGGGCTCTCCTCTCCCGCCCTGTGCCAGGAGCTATCTCCGTCCTCCTGTTAATGTTTACAAGACAGGTCTGGCAGCATCGAGGTCTGTCCAAAGACCAGATCCCGCCCCGGCTTTCCCGGGATCGTTCTCGCTGCTGTCCGGGCAGGGCCACAGGACGGTGTGGGGAGGAAGAAGGCGGCTCAGCGCTGTACCACCATCGGCCCCCGGTCCCCGCAGCGCTCCGGCTCCGCTGCCCGCGGGCGGTGCAGGTACTCCGGGCTGAGCTCCTGGCGCCGTGCCAGCTGCTGGCTCCGCTTACAGGCCATCCTGCCGGGCGGAGCCGGGGAAAGGTATTTTTAGGGCTGTTGATCTGACACCAGATGAGYTTCCTCTCCTGTGAGGTTGGGGTTCGGTGAGAGGGCACAACAGGGAGCCGCAGGGTGAGCTCTTGCTTCGGTTTGTTTTCAGTGTTTAATTGGACCGAGGTCATTCCCTAGCACTCTTTATCTATGGCAGATAGTTTCGTGCTTCTCTCCAGTTCATGCTTACAGTTTTACCTCAGGTGATAGTTACACAGCAGCTAAAATATTTGTTTATTAACAATGCACTGAGAAGCATCTACGTTGTTAGAGTTCAGCTTGCAGGTTGTTGGTTTTTTTAAACCACTACTGTGATACTTGGGGAAAAGCAGCTTTCCATAGATTAGCAGAAAGAGAACCCGAACATGGCAGTTTATGCATCTGTTGGCCTTGAGATATGAAGCTGCCCTATAAATAATTGCTTATTATTAGGTTGGTCCTCGCTGTCTGGAGCCGCAGGGTACACGGTGTTCGTGTGCCCAGCCACCCTCTGCACCAGGAATGCTCAGTGCCTTGAGGCTTCGAGGGGGACAGGCAGATGCCATAGCACTCCAGCAACCCCAAAGGACAGCAGCTCTGCCTCTGGCATGGCAGGCTTTCCTGCCTGCTGCTTAATTTGGGTGCAGGAAGGACTGCTGGCTGCCCTTCAGCTCTTGGGGTTGGCACTACTGGCACACTGACACCCCCACAATCCCARAATAGCTGGGTGAAGAACCTGGGTGACACCAAATGTCTGGTTTCTTAGGCAGCCTCAGGTTTTGCCCCCAGCAGGCCATACATGATCAAAGGAGACAAACTGGGGGGGACCTGGTGTTTGCTGAGCTCCCAAGGGAGAGGACACAAGTGTCCTGATGGCTTGTTGTTAAGGGACTTGTTATTATTGTAGCTTTAACCCTTAAGTTTCTGATAGGAAAGGGTCTTGAGCCACAAGTGTGAACTCACATGGGCACAAATACACACAGATCATTCCTTTTCAAGCAGGAGTGATTCCTGAGAAAGCAAGGAGCAAGGAAGGGAAGAAGTATTTTGGGAGACATGGGAACTGTATAGACCRCCTCAGGGGAGGGTCTGCTTTTGAAGAACATTTGTATTTCGTGCTGGGAGAAGCAGACCTGACCATGGCAAATGGGTTGATTTGGGTGAGGGACACCCTGGAAAAACCCTGTGGAGGAGGTTCATGCATGGGCTGGGAAATCTGCTGGGACCTTCCCTGTCACCAGCTTACCTCGCTCCTGCCTTCCTGCACCACCACTCCCCTTCTCTCTCCCTCCCTGCAGATGAGTAATGCCACACACACTGTGCCCTCTCCCATGGCACCTGGCACGCCAGGGCCTGGCACAGTGGCCAGGCTGGCCTCAGCCYCTCCATTCTCAGCTTCTGCCCTACTTACTGCTGCCCACAACGACTCCCAGGATGGCCAGCAGCTTTTCCTGACCACAACAGCAGCACATGTCATCTCTGGMATCTTCGTGTGGTCAGCACTCATCGTCACCTTCCACCAGGTATGGGCTGTAGTGGACATGGGGCTCAGCACAGGGGTTGATATGAGAGAAAAACTATTGGTTACCCCCAAGTCCATTGTAAATCACTCAGCTCTGGATAATATTTTTCCTGTTGCTGCCCAGAGGAGATATCCCCGCTCTCAGGGGCCTGGTGCTGGCAGCTGCTAGGGATGGACTTTGCCCACGCTCTYGCCAGGTGGTTGCCAGAGGCAGGAGAGGCTGCAGGGCATTGGCACTGCCCACAGGCAACACCCAGCGGGGTGTTTGGGGTGTTTTGGGGTGCACAGCACCAGCTGCCTTGAGCCTTGGCCCCGCAGTGGGCTAGGGGGGCTGTGTTTTGGGGGTCTGTGCAGATCTGTACTGCTGAAGGCAGCTCTGGGATGGAGCTGCACAGGGGAGGGCACATTCCTCACACAGCCCAGCGAAGGAACCTGATTTCCATATGTCTTCATGCAAGGGATTGACCTGGGGACTGGGATGGAGCCTGTCTGGTGTCTGTTCACTGCTGTGGTCTATGGTGGAAGCTGGCAGAGCTCTCACCCCCAGGGAAAGGGTTAACACAGCACCCCTGTGGGTTTGGGGGTACCTCTGGTAGCCACAACACTGCATGCTGGGCACTTTGCAGATCTACACACACCTGAGGAATTACACCATCCCCAAGGAGCAGCGCTACATCATCCGCATCCTCTTCATCGTGCCCGTCTACGCCTTCGACTCGTGGCTCAGCCTCCTCCTCCTCGGCAGCCACCAGTACTATGTGTACTTCGACTCGGTGCGTGACTGCTACGAAGGTGAGCACAGCATCTGCTCAGCAGGAAGGATGGATGCAGCGAGGCTCTCACCCTGCTGAGCTGACTCTGGAGCGTCTTGGATTGTGAAGGGGCAAATCTCCATTGCTTTCATTTTCCACCCTCCTTTTCTCTGTGCAGAAGTTTTCCCCTTCTTTCTCCCCACAAACACRAGCTGGTGCCTTTCAGACACAGGCTCACAGGGACCCCAGCACCACAGTCCTGGGGAAAGGTTTTCTGGCTGCCTGTGGGGTAGTAAGTGCAGCTTCTCTAAAACATAATGCAAATGTACCCAAGAAATTGGGGAGTTGGGRTCTTTTGAAATGCAAGGGAAGCTTGTCAGGATTAAGGCTGTTTTTCTATCCTGTTCTTCTCTTCCCTGGGAACTAAATTGTGTGGGCACTTGTATTACTTCAGGTTCAGAGTATATGAAAAGTGGTGGGGATGCCTAAAAAAACTGTTCAGGACCTGCTCCTTGCTGGCCACCAGCCATTTGTGCTGCCCCTTGGCAATTCTGAGGTCCTTCCATACAGATGGTCCCTGGATGGACTGTGTGTGCCCAGAGGAGCTGCTGTGTCTGYAATGAACTCTGTGCACATACTGCAATGTGTCTGACTCCACTTGGAAGTCAGATGGATTTGACCTGCTGTTCCTCTCACTGGGCTCCCGCCCACCAGGATCCCAAATCTTGATGCAGTGCCAGGCTGGATGAGGAAAACACCTGAGCAGGAAGGAATGTGAGATGAAAATCCCCTCCTGGACTTCCATCAGTCCTGCTGATCATGTGTGCCCTTGCCTTGGCAGCTTTTGTGATTTACAGCTTCCTGAGCCTGTGCTTTGAGTACCTCGGAGGGGAGAGCACCATCATGACAGAGATCCGAGGGAAGCCCATTGCGTAAGTGCCAGCATCCTACAAGCTTCTCCTCCCCCCAGTTTCCCCATCCAGCACCCCCAATGGCAACCCTGGCTTTCTGCCTCCAGGTCCAGCTGCTTTTACGGGACCTGCTGCCTTCAGGGTATGTCCTACTCCATCGGGTTCCTGCGCTTCTGCAAGCAGGTGGGTACCCAGGGGGGAATATCCACTCAATTCGGCTCAGATGAGGGATCTCTGGGTGGCAGGTCCCTTCCCCACTGCCCTGCCAAGGGGGCTCTGCTTCATCCCTCTCCTAAGATTGCTGGGTTTGGAGTTTTTCTCCTCTGAGGGAGGCAGGTCACCAGCTCGCCGGCACCTGGCCAGCAGCAGAGCTGCTCCTCGCTGTCCTTGCCTGTGACTCACTGCTGAGTCAGGGTCTCCTCCCACTGCAGAGCTCAGATTGCCATCTCCGTCCAGTCCCAGGTTAGCCTGGAAGCTCTGTCACTCTCCAGCACTGCACCGTGGGCTGAATGCTGTCCCCAAGCCACCCACCCCCTACCTTGGAGTGGCTACACTGCCTTTCAGGAGCTGCCTTCTGGAAGCCCCCCCTCCCTCCTTGTGCTGGTTCATATTTCACCCCTCAGCACTGCGTGTCTGTCCAGGAGCAGAGGGGTGGCATGTGGGCAGTGGGGTGTCCCTGCTGCCTTTGTTACATCACATCCTCCCCCTGTGCAGGCCACGCTGCAGTTCTGCATTGTGAAACCCCTCATGGCGATCGTCACCATCATCCTGCAGGCGTTCGGCAAGTACCACGACGGAGACTTCAAGTGAGGATGCTGGGGCAGGCTGGGGAGGGTGAAAAGGAGAGATGGATCCCTGCTCCATCACCAGGGTGTCCTGCCAGTCTCCCCAGGAAGCTGCTGCATGCATAGTGAGGAGTGTGAGCACCAGGGAACAGAGACTCACTGCCCCCAAAAAATAAAGGGACAGAACTCCTGTGAGCTCTAATAAAGAGATCCCACCAACAGAGGAAAAGCTGCTACCTCTGCTCTCCTCCCCCTCCTGCGCTGTGTTCTCCCCCACAGCAAAGCTAAGCACCCTCTCATTCCCCATTTGATCCCTCTTTACCCCCAGTTGCACTTGCTTTGCTCCCCYAGCCCAGTGCAGCATCCCCCTCTCTCTTTCTCCTCAGTGTCCACAGTGGATACCTCTACATCACCATCATCTACAACTTCTCTGTCAGCCTGGCCCTTTAYGCCCTCTTCCTCTTCTACTTCGCCACCATGGACCTGCTGCGCCCGTTTGAGCCAGTTCTCAAGTTCATCACCATCAARGCCGTCATCTTCCTCTCCTTCTGGCAAGGTGGGTCCTACCACGGACACCCAGTGCTTCTCCTCCCACAGCCCCACCTGGCTCAGGGTGCAGGAGAAGAACTAATCCTCCTCCCTTCCCCTGCACAGGGACACTGCTGGCAATCCTGGAGAAATGTGGGGTGATCCCCGAAGTTCAGATCATCGATGGGAAGGAGGTGGGAGCTGGGACAGTGGCTGCTGGCTACCAGAACTTCATCATCTGCATTGAAATGTTCTTTGCTTCCATTGCCCTGCGCTACGCCTTCAGCTGCCAGGTGTACAGGGAGAAGAAAGAAAACTCAACAGGTAACTCTTCCTCACTTCTTCCTTTCTTCAGTGACTAAGAAAAGAGGAAACCTCCCTTATTTTATTAGCATCCCATTACCAATGGGATGCTAAAGGCTACAAGAGAAATTTCTTCATCCTGTGCTCYGTGCATTCCCTCTCCCTGTTCCCTCATGACACCCTCAAGCTATAGCAGGTGGGCAGGAGGAGAAGCCTTGGTGTGGATGGGCAGCATTAGGGGATTGTGGTATTACCCACATGCTGTTGGAGAGGCTCCATCCTCTTTGGAACACGAAGCTGGGCTTGCCTTCCTCCTCCTTGGAACYGCAAGCTGAATGTGGCCCACAATGAGCCCCTGGTCCTGAATTTCTAAGAAAAAATGTCTTGGATTGCTTGSACTCATTGATTTTCTGCCGTCCCAYCACCYYCCTGCTCTCCCTGTTTTGCAGCAAACCTCGCCCCRATGCAGAGCATCTCGAGTGGGCTGAAGGAGACCATCAGCCCCCAGGACATCGTGCAGGATGCCATCCACAACTTCTCACCCACGTACCAGCACTACACCCAGCAGGCRATGCAGGAGGCAGAGGGCAAGGCAGCGGGGGAAAATGGGCACGTGGCCTCYAAGATGGATGGACAGAGCAGCAGGAAGAGCAAAAACATTGAAAAGAGAATGCTAATCCTGTCAGATGAGGAACTGTAGGAGCTATCAGAAGAGATGCTGACACTGGAGAGGTTTTAAGCCTTGCAAAGGGGAGGTGTCTTGAGGCTGAGACAGCCTGGGCTAATCAGAGTACTGAGAAGCCAAGAACTCTACCCAAAAAGTCAGTCTCAAAGGGAAGATGCAATAACCCAGGAAAGGGTCAATCAAAATAGTGCCAGCTTCTGCTGGCATGGATGAAGCTGCATTGCACCCTGTGCTGCAGCCTGGGCTTTGCTGCCCCACTGCTGGTGTCTCTCTGCCAGCCCTGTGCCAATGCTGGGGGATGCCAGGCAGGGAGGGCAGCTGGGGTGCAGGACAGACCAGCCGCCCTTGCCCTCCTCTTATCTCCAAGCAGTGCTGAGGCCTGAGWGAAATGCTTTTCTCAGCACAGTTCTGCTCTAGTTTCTCCCAATTTGAGTAAAAAATGATCTCCGAGGGCTCCGTGGAGAAAACCAGCCCAGGAAGGTGACTTCACTTCACCTCAAAACCCGGTAAAGGTTGAAAGACGTCATTCCTTATTTTTACATCTTTCCCCCTCTGCCTCTCACAGAAAAGAGATGTGCAAAAAAGACCTTTACCATGGAGAAAGAGTAAGTCTCCCTCCAGCTGTGGATGCAGCTGTCCAAGTAACTCCCCCGAGAGCACAGCAGGACCTCACTGGGACTAACCAGAGGTCTGCAGCTGCATTTCTGRGAGCTGCTGGTGACAGAAGTGCTTGTTTATGTCTAAACCAGCTTATCTCTGAACGGATCAGAAGTTAAAAGGGATTCCAGCTTCCTTATCAGAATCTTTATTAGGGAACCAGACTGTGACTGGTGGTGGTAGGAATTCACTTACTGGGAACTGTCTGTCCCTCCTAACCCTCCATTATTCCCCATCCCTGGGCTTTGCCTGACCTGTGGGAAGGCAAGCAGGGGCTGACCCAGGTGACCATGGTGAGGGCAGAGAGGTGCTGAGGACAGAGAGGTGCTGAGGGATGCTGCCACTTGGGGCAAGACCACAGGCAAGGGAAGAGCGCGTAAGGAGGGATGCTCCATCAGCGATGGAGAGCGCACATCCTTCTGTTAAGACTTCTCTTTTCTACCCCAATTTTTAGTCCAATTTCTCTTCTTCTGTTAACGAGATGATCCCTGGGAACTTACTTAGGCRCTGGTTGGGCTGTTGTCTGGGGTGRTRGCTGGGTGGTGGAAGGATGAARRCAGATCTACAGGCTCAGATTTGYAGTCATRGGGCAAACAAAMCGATGGAYAAGGCTTKATGCCCTTTTAAACAAAACTCGTAGAAYTTGTATCGTTTTTTCCCCTGCTCTTAAGCTGCAAAATGTAAATCACAACAYGAAATTATTTATTTTTTTTTCTAATAAACAGCAATTTCTAGCACAGAGCAAGCGTTTTCACTGAGCTCAGCAAGCAAAGCCCACGATCTGCTTGTTCCTGCTATAATGCTGATGCTCTTAAGCTTAACGTCCTCCCTGCCCCTCAATGCTGGCCCAGCAGAAATACCTGCACACGCAGCATCCTGCACATTCTGGCATTCCTACAGGATTTGCGCTCATCTTTTTCACTCCACAAAGAACGTGCGTGTCTCCCGCTTCCTCTCCTTGCACAGCACCTCTTCCAACCCTCGCCTAAGCTGTGCCTGCAGTGGTTCAGAGGTGCTGGSTCTGGTTTAGCTAAGCTATTTCAGACTCCAGCACCAACCAGACAAGCTGGTTATTATTATTGGAGATGCTGCAGCCCAGACTCCACACGAGCAGCCCATAGCTCAGCCAGTCCTACAGGTCCCTCTGGTCCGGAGGAGCACTGCTCATACCTGCTCAGCCGGTGAGACTGCTGCCACTTTTCCTGCAGTGAGGTTCCATAAACAACAGCCATATATATGCTCTGCACATCCAGGATGCTGCACATCCTGGCAGCAAGACTGTCCTGCCACAAAGTGCAGCCTCAGTACTCAGGGACGAGGCTGCTTGGCTTTGTAACGCAGCCAGCACCSGAGCAGGGACATCTCAGCTGAACATCTTGGTCTTCACCCCTCTGGGAGAGGACTGCCACAGCTGCAGGAACAGAGGCTGCTCCAGCTCCTGGGGCGAGCACAGCCTGCAAAGGTGATGATGGCACATCTGCCGAGATAAAGACTTGCACAAGAACGCAGCAAGAGCCGCGGTTGTACTTCATTGCACAAATGATCGACTCCGGTGCATAATGGGCTGCCTCCATTGCTCTGCCAGCAGGTGCAATTCCCACCGCAGACAATAACATTTGCCTATTTATGTCGAGCCCTGATTACTGTATTATATGTAAAACAGATCTTTCTTGCAAGGCAAACAAGGGGGGGAAGAGGAAAAAAAAAAAATTTAAAAAAAAGTCAGCTGTGAGTCATGCAAGTCAGCAGTGTGATACCAGCCTGAAGGAGCCGTGCTGGGCTGGACACCAGCTGGCAGCAGCAGGCACCCTCCCTGGGCCTCYTGCTCGTCCTTTTTCTTGGAGAGGGGAGAGAGGAAAGAGCTGACGGCTCAGGCTGGGCGCTGTCACAGCCCTCAAACCCTCAGGCTGTCAAAAGGCATCTACAGGGAATAAAAATGCCAGCGGTGCTGTAGGCTGGACACAATCCTGCGCTCCTCTAACGCGTCTCCTCCACCTCCTCAACAAGGACACCGGAGAGCTGGCAGCGAGCACACGGGTGACCTACACAGGAGCCTGCTGTGCCTGGAGCCACGCCAGCAGGCAGCCCAGCAAGAACAGGCTTCTCTCACTGCCAGCAGCAGGCTCTGGTGGTCGGCAGATTTGTTTTCCAGTTGTCACTTGTCCTCGGGCTTTCCCCAAGGACAAGGCTGAGCTGYAGCTAAGGGAGCTCCTGGGGCTTTCTGGGCTTGCATCAGGCAGGTTTACACCCTGCTCATGGCAAGTGTGATTGTCACAGGGCACRCCCTGCCATTACACCTGCAGGAACTCGGGCTGACCTCCCGAAAAGCAGGGGGGAAGGAAGGCGGCCACTGGCACCACAGCAGAGCCAGCTCTCACACACAGCTGCTCATTGCACAGCACCCAGAGATGAGACAATTCTTTTTTTTGGGCGCTAGCAYCCACCTCCAAGAAGTCCCTGGCCCCCAGACTGCCAGACCTGCACCAAAGAACAGGATTCGTGCTTTCATCACCCTGTTCACAGAGACCCTTCTGTGCTCTTCCCCCCGTTTCCTCTCACTGCTGAACCTGCACCTGGCCTATTCCTGATGCCCTTTTTCTCCTGACCTAATGCTCCTCCATCCCTCCAACAGTCACAACTGTGCCTCCTCCCTGTCCTCTCCGTTGTCACCAGCTCCTGGCTGCAGCGTCCCCAGACTGCTTTCCACCAACACTGCCATCACCCCCAGGCTTCACCCAGTCCCTGCCCACTCCTCCTAATGACAATCCATTACCTGTGACACACAGAACCTTCAACCCTTGCTCCACCTCTTAATTCCAGCTTTGGCCAACACACCCATCTGTCTCCGACCTATTGCCTCAACACAGGCCAAGTGTTTTAACCTCTGCTCCCTCAAGAAAATCAACAGCTTSGAATAGGGAATTAAAGCCAACAAAACCCCTGGGAGCTCACCAGCACAAGGTATCACCTTTTTAAAGCCCTAAAAGGGAAAAGCGAGAAGATGAAGTATTGATGGGAGGGGTTAAAACAGTTTATTCACAAGCACACACACAGGGAAACCATGAAGGGATGTTTCACAACCCAGAGGAAGAGAGGGGAGTGTCTCTCTCCAGCACTTCAGACAGGTCACAGTGTCTCTGAGCCACGAGTGGCCTTGCTCAGCGTCGTGACTGCAGAGCTGTCAGTGCTGCTCGTGCTAACACAGACACCTACTGACTGTGCACAAAGACAGAGGAACAACCTGGCAAACAGCTCGGCCAAGAGCTATCCCTTGAGCACATTCCAAGTGTCCCAAGAAAGCAGGGTGCCAGCAGGCCGGGTCAGATGATTGCAAAAGCCCAAGCTGCCATCCCACTCTCCTGAGCCTCCAAAAAACACATCGCTCACCGCAGCGTGCTGCACTGGGGACAGGCAGCAAAAAAAACCCGAGGAAAACACTCCACTGAAGATGAATTCAGGCTCCAAAACGCTGACCATAGACCAGGGCAAGTCTGAAACCAGAAAATGCTTTATTGGAAAGGTACAAAAAAACCAGTCACTGCAGCTAAATTTACAGCAATAAATTACGTTGTGGCTGTCAAGAGAAGTAATGGACACATACACAGGGCTATTCGCCTTACAAACAGGAATCCACATTGCTTGGTATATCAATAATTTATTTTATAATAAAAAAGCAGCACAAAAATAAATATTGAAATGAAATTACTGAGTAACCACAGAGGATAGAATGAGCTGGTGATAAAAAACAACTTAAAACAGAAGACTTCTATCATTAAAAAAATGAAAGCAAGTATCCACCATCTACAGAAACACCCCAGCAGACTGAAATACAGACGAAGGAAAACAAATCCACATTACAAAAGTTTTTCAGTTTTGTTTCTTTTTTTTTT
>NW_026623657.1:322409-333949 GCF_030028575.1 Malurus melanocephalus | reverse complement strand
TTTTTTTTTTAAATAAAAACAATCATGACAATGAAGTTTAAATGATTCGAGAGAGAAAAAAACTGCCACCTTCTCCTCCTCCCCGGGTCCGAGCCATCCCGTGGCCCAGTGCCAGCGCCTCGTCCCTCCCCGCCGTGGTGGCACCCAGATCTCTGCACTTTGCTGTCTCCTCCCGGCACGGTAGAGTTGGKAAAAAACAGAGACGCTGCTTCTTTTCAAAGGGATCTGGAGCTGCCCCGGAGGGAAAGGTTCCCCACTCCCAAACGCGACATCTACGAGAACAGAGCTGTCCCTTCCCGGTCCCTGCRCGACGCTTTCGGCTTCTCCTGCCTCCCCGCCCAGCCCTGGGTTCCCACGTCACACTGTGGATGGGGAGCAACCAAAAAAACGCCAGGCCCAGGGGAGAGGATCCCAGCACTCAAAAATCAGAGCCCCCATTCCTCAGAGGGGTCGGGGGGACAAASTAAGAGGGGCAGAGAAAGGAGCCCCGGCATCCAAAGTGCTGYGCGGCGAGGAGACGCGCGGGGATTGCGGCCACCGCCAGCTCGCCACGCCGCGCTCGCCCTGGGCGTCAGGCTGGCAAGGGCAGGACGGAGAGAAAAAAAAAAAAAACCAAAAAAAATCAACCAGAACAAAAAAAAAATAATAATAGAACACAACAGAAACAAACCGAACCCCAGAGGAATGCAACGCGACAACCCCAAGCTGGAGGGCCCTCCWCGGAGGAGGGTGGAGGAGATGGATCTCCAACGCAATCAACAGCTTTCGGGTCATTCCTCCCTCCACGTTACCTTGCAATTCTGATCCCTCTGTGGAAGTTTAGCCAGGACATTTCATTCCCCTCCAGGTCACCACCCAGGGAGCCCTGGACTGGCAATTTCTTTTAATAAAGATTTACAGTATCAAACTTGGAAAAAAAATTATTTTTTTTTTCTTTTTTACGAAAAATCTGTACGATAAAATGTATATAATTATATATTTATATATATATTTCTCTCTCTTTAAATATTTCCACGTGGTCCTTATGGATATCCAATATGGATTACCTACCATGGCTATGGTATCAACAGCTTTAACAACACCCAGGCCTCTTGTTCTTTATCGAGTGACCAGAGATTTAAGTGCCTACCAGCACTAAACTAGCAATCACTTGGACAAGCCTTTGGCACCCTTCCAAGAACTGGAAAAAAAAGAAATACTTGGCCACAAGGGAAGTGCCACATAAAGATATGTTTCTCAACTCATTCCAACAGCAAGAAGACCCCAAGGAACAAAGTTCGACCTCTGTCCCCTTCGGTGAGACTGGTCTGGTTTCCCCGGAGGGGTGTCAAGGGCAGCCAGAGGGTGTTCCTATCTAGCCAGGAATGTTATGGAGCTCTGGAGCTGTTTTAAAGACTGGAAGCATTTGGGCATTTTCAAGTCAACTGGCCTTTTTCATTAAAGTTTTCATTTAAAGCCCCAACAGTGCCAGGAGTCTCCATTTTGCCTGCTTTTGGAGGCACCTGTAAGGTCTGGGAAAGTGTCCAATGTCTGTGAGCTGGAGAACACGAGAGGACCAGGAAATGACCGTAACATCTTTCTCTTCCTCAGCTTCTGCTGTGGGAGTCAATAACTGGTACTGATACACAGGACATCGATCTGCCTGTCTGGAGATGGGGAGGGAACGGAGGAGAAATGAGGTAACACTAAGTGTCATCCAAACTCTACGTGTTGGAAAATCACTCGAAGGAAACTCCCTGCTCCCCTCCAAAACACGTGGATTTGGCAGGGGGAACGAGCCTTCAGGAAGCATTTCACTGACACCCTTTCCGGCTCAGTAAGGTCACGGATGTCGATGTTGGGGACTGAATGAGAACCGAGTCTGAGGTTTTCTCTTTCCATTAACCTATTTCACAAAGGATCCTCCTGGGAAATCCAGAGACTCCGATGACAAGGTGAAAAAAAAAAAAAAAAAAAAAAAAAANCCTCCTGGGAAATCCAGAGACTCCGATGACAAGGACAAAAAAAAAAAAAAAAAAGAAAAAAAAGAAAAAGCAAGCTAACAACTTCTTCCAAAGACAAGTAGGGCTTCACTAAATTTCTACCAAAAAAAAAAGAAAAAGCAAGCTAACAACTTCTTCCAAAGACAAGTAGGGCTTCACTAAATTTCTACCAACATACTGCCATTCAAGGCAAGACAAAGCCTCAAACAACAAATTATACTGGGTGTCAGATGCCAGTTCACTGTCCCCTTTCCAACAACGGTAGCACTTGATTATTCTCTTTCAGTCCAAACCACTCATGAATTCTTCGTGATCTTTTGTTTTCTGTTCTGGAGCCCAAATTCTCTAAGCTCTTCTCCTCACCTTAAACCTCAGCAATCTCATTCTCTTCTCACCTGTGCGACAACAGGCGTCGTCCATTCCACAAGTCTCTGACCTGCCCTACAAAAACTCACAGTCCCTTTTCCTTCCTACTTCAAAAAGAAAAAAAAAAAAAAACAACAACAAAACACACGAACACCAACATAGCTATTTTTTTTTTTTTACAGTGACCTGGAAACATTCATTGTTTCAGCACTGAAAGAATCTCTCCTTTCAGCTTCCCAAATCCTGCCCACTGCCGAGCCAGAAATCCCTCTCCCAAACCACTGCTCAGAGCCAAACAAACGACTTCTCRATCCCAACTCTTCTGTCCCTACACACACTCTGATTTTCCATCCTGCACCTCTCAGGATAACTCACCCCTTTGCAAGAGAAAGCATCAAGTTTCAGGGTCACGTTCACACAGGTTGTCTGAACACTGAGGGTTGTTCACTGTACTCTTTGGATCCCAAATTCAGCATCTGATGTGCTATGGAGAGGGAAAGGCTCTTCCAAGCTCCCATCTGACCTCTCCACARCCCTTCTCTGATCACCAAGGACTGGTGAGCACAGCTCTCCAGCAAAGGATGGTCACTGCTAACCTACCAATGCTTTGTCAGAGAGGAGACTCTGAACTCCTCTCCTCCTGGCTGAATGCTATTGCCCTCTAGTTACACTTCAGTGCTTTAAAAACATCCTTCCAAAATCCTCTGCACAAACTCCTTCTCACGGTGCTGATCCCAGCAGAACTGTCCCAACCTTCTCTCACAGCCAATTCTGCCTCCACCAGGAATACGTGCAGCATTTTTTCCTCCTCATCTCCCCCTTTCTCCACATCACACTGCTCTTCACAGCATTTACTGTGCCTCCCTCCCTTCAGCTTCAGGTAATCCAGGAAATAAAAGCTACTACTTCAAGACTGCGGATCATTTGGAAGAAATAAACTGCATAAATATACCCAATTCACAGGCACGCCTTTGGGAAGGAGCTATCGGGAAACTTGGGCTTGGAATAAAGGAGGCTGCAATGTAGGTTTTTTTACAGGCCACACAGGTAATGGGGCATATTAAAATATGTAAAATATATATTTTTCCATATTTTAACAGCATGGATTGAAAACAAGAAGTTATTCTTAATGGGTGTGGTCAGACCCAAGSGTTTATCTCCATCATCCTCCCGCTCCCATCCACTCTTAGCAGGGTGAAATCAAATCCACAAAGCCTATATTCCTGCCCTCATMATATCAGATGGAAGTGGGGAGGGTAGGGGAGACCCTTCTTACAAGGAGTAGGAGGCCACTAAAGGAAACTCTTTTTCCCATACATTCATCTCACATGATGATTTCTACGGTCCATCTGTTTCCTGGCTCTTGAGCATCATTCATGAAGACTCCRGAGGCTCCTCAGGTATCTTCTCCCAGCTGGAAAGCTGCCCACAGCTAAGAGGGGTTTTGTGGAGGCAGGGGGAAGGAGGAAGCAGATCTTGCAATTTGTACTGCATACAGAGCTCAAATCCTGGACACAAGAAGTTGATGGAGCCACTGAGTCCAGACAGAAGCAGCCAGTTAAGTTCCCTTTGCAGGAAACCTTTGGGTTTGTTTGTTTTTCTCTTTTCTATTTTTTTTTTCTTCTGTTTTTTTGCACTTTTGGAAGAGACTTCTTAGAATGCCAATTCTCRACGTGACCAAGGACTCCGGAACAACGCATAAGAGCCTTATCCCCTCCCCTCTGAAAGGCTGCTAGTTCCCCACACCGAGGGCACTAGGAGGCTGCTGAGAACGGCACAGAACTGGATGAGATTTCAGCTGATTTCACGATGGTGATGACACTGGTGGTGGCAACTTTGGTCGGGGTAATCGGCCCTCGCGCCACGGTACGAGCAAAGGTCTGCAGTGCTTCGTACTTGGAGCGCAGGGCATCCAGCTCTAGCTTCATGCTGCTGTTTTCTCTGGCCAGCTTCTCCACCTCTTGCTGCAGCTCAACCCGCTGCCTCTCGAGCTCCTCTTTCTGAGTCACACGCTTGATGCGGCAGCTGGCAGCGTAGCCCCGGTTCTTCAGCGTGCGCCTCCGCTGCTTCAGACGGATGACCTCCTCTTTGGTGAGACCCCTCAGGTGCTGGTTCAGCTCCCGTACGGACATTGACACGAGTTCATCATCACTCAGCACCGGGGCATTCTCTCCTGACTCCTCCTTTACCTGCAAATACCAACAGCACAGGGGTAGCGGCAGCCCGACGTGAGCGGATGCTCAGTGGCAGAAAGAGGAAAGGCCAACCCTCAGCAATGGGACAGCTCTMCCTGGAAAACACCCTCCATGTGCTGTGGAGAGCAAGCTCCACTAAAATATCTGGGTTAGACATGGGAGAGATCTCAGCACTGTGCTTGTCTGGGTTTGGGTCACAGAAAGCAGTGAGTTTTACAYACCCAATATGAGCCCAACAGCAAGATTTGCAAGGGGATAAACGTAAAGCCAGCTGAAGCCTTTTTTTTTGTGAAGTCCTTTGTCAGGACCTGGAATTCATACTGAAYGCTAAAGATGACACCTTTTCCCAGCATTATGCTGGGACACCAGTGCAGCATCTCAAAAGCAAAACAACTGCTTTATGCAGGGCTTAATTCAGCATTTTGTGGCTTTTTGTTGAAGATTGCTCATTGGAGCAGTGAATAAAACCAACTGTGAATAAAACCAACTCTGCTTGACTTCAAGGACACAGCCCGATTTGGTTTTGCTGGGGCACAGGCCAGACTCAAGTTACATGAGAAAACCACTGAGGCCTTGTCCTTTTCTCAAGYGTATTGGCCACCACTATCATTTTYAGAATCATAGAACCAYTTAGGTTGAAAAARTCSTGCAGCATCACTGAGCCCAGAACTTTTAAGACACCATACTTTTGTCTTTTCAGAGTCTGCAGGACATAAGGAATGAAGAGCCAAAACACTGGAAAGGAATTTTCAGCAATGCATTAACACCATTAAGACATTTACTGCCTCATGGACCTGGGGGACACCAGCTGAACGTGTCACCTCCCCAGTGCCCCCCAGTTTTGTGAATAAAAGCACTTCATTGACAAGCCTGGGAGCACTCCTGCAGTCACAGGTCTCTGRGATAGCTGGGATATGCCAGCCTTCATGCCACCCTAGAGACTTCTGAMCTCTTTCTGGGTATTGACAGTATTCTTCTACCCTAACCTTTCCTGCAGACAGTGGGAAATTGTATCAGCACCCACTTGTGAGAGTCTCTGGGAAGGAAAAGAACAGACACACACGACCAACACCGCGCRGTTCTGCGACAGCCTCCCCAGCCACCCTGCACCACCCACTCAGCTTCTCCCCTACCTTTAATGCCTTGTTCGGTTTGGGATTAGTCGTCATAACCTGAGCACAGTCTTCCGGACAAAACTGCTCAGAAATTGCAACTGGAAAAACAAAAGAAGGTTTCCAGGTTAATCTCGGAGACRGAGGCAGGAAGAAGACACCCAACACACCCCCCACTCAACCAKCATTAAAAGAAATAACCCCACAGTTGTTTGAAGCACTGGGATGGATTCAGGGATCTGTGTCCCTATTCAGATACGAGAAGGAGAAATCTGTGTTGACAAGCGCATTGCTTTCTAACACTAACACATCGTATTTTGCTGTTAACCACGCTATGATCCAGCAGRGAAGACAGGGCAGGGAGGAAAGGAGGACACCCACTTTCATCTGTAAACAACAGTCACACTGAGCACCACGCACCACYCCTTGCCATGTGCCACCCCTTCCCAAGGGGAGCACAGAGCGTGGCCTCCAAGGCCCCGTCACTGGCTCACCTCCCTCTGGAGGAATCCCAGACGCTCCAAATGGCCTATTAGGGACTGAATTAAGAGTTACCTCTGCTCATAAAAGGCACTGAAAAGCCACAAGACAACAACTCCCTTCATTCTCATTTTGATGATTATTAACCCSGCTCGAAATTGAAGCAGCAACCCAGAAAGAAGCTGCTTGGTTTGTAACCTGCTTCCAGCGCCGTCCCCACCCAAAGGAGACGCCACCAGAAAACCCGAACAACAGAAACAAAAGCCCCCGACAACAAAGCCAGGAAGGAGTTCACCTCTCCCMACACACCAAGACTGTTGCTTCCCAATCCTCCAGACTGAGAAAACAGACCTGCCTGACATTTCCAGTGAYGTGGAGGCATGTCCATCGACCGCCACRCTGCCCTTCACTCTCACCTTAGCCRGCGCCTACACCCCTCCGASCAGCGCCCTGCAGAAAATGCACCTGCCCGCACCTCCAGCCAAGCCCTTCACCCCGTGGTGRTTGTACCTACCCTGGGAGAGGCACCAGCAGCCGTGCCACCATCACAGCCTCTGCTATGGCTCCCCAGCGGGGAGRGGGCGAGGCGCCGGTGCCCCCGACGCAGGGCGGCTTCGAGGGCTGCACACCCGCGGCACCGCAGAGCGCAGCCTGTCTGGCGGGAGTCCTCTCTCTGCCCCCACCTTCTCCAGCCCAGCCCAAACCCTCCCCATTTCCACGTCTGCATCGTGTCACACATCCTAATCATTCATGAAAAATCCAGCCAAAGCATCCCAAGCATGATTCCCTTCTGATAGTTGCCATGGTGACCTTGGGAAAGTAGCCAACCCGGAGACAGTCGCCATGGAAACAGAGAAGCCCAAAAGCAATAATGACTTCAGGTCATGTCTGTGCAAAGACATCACGAGGTCGTCGGAGAGTAAACAAACTCATTCATATCTGCAAACAGGGGTGGCGGGATTTGGGGGTGTGCTGAGGTGGGGCGTGGGGACCAGTGGGAGCCGGGTGGCTGGCTCAGCCCGTGCCGCTGTCACTCGAATTTTATCAGTCAAGACACCTCATCGTCACACGACTTACGTAAAAATCAAGAGGAAGAGCAGGAGGGGAAAAAATAATCCTGTAATTGCAGAGCTGCAAGATACTATCCTAGATATTAGGGAGTGTATTTAGGCGCCTCCTCTATTTTTAAGCCCGAGACAGCACAGCTCTCCATGTCTGGAGGAGGGACAAGGACAGCCGCACAGCGCACAAGCCAAGATGCTCCGTGATGAATGGACCACTTACAGCAACTGGTGTGCRCTGCATTTTCTAGAGCATCGCTGAGTCCTTGCCTGCTCTCCTCCAGCACCGAGCCCCACCCCGGGCACACCTCCATCCACAGCCCCAGCTTTGCCAGGACAGGAGTGGGCAGGGCACAGGGCAGGGGGGCAAATCCAGCCCCCCATAGCTGAGTTGGACAGACAGGGATGTGCCCAGCCGCTGTCTGCGTGCTCTTCAGGAGGGCAGCATCTCCTGCGAGCACAAGCACCTCTTCAGAGCCCAGCACTGCCCTGTCACCATCCATCACTTCCTTTCCTCACCAGGCGTTTCTGCCCACCCCTACCTCCCGGCCGGAGGCGCAGATGTTGGCTGGCAGCTGGGAGGAAGGAAAAAGCTCCGTGTGTCGGCCACCAGGACTGATCTGGGAGCTGAGGAGCGCAGAGGCACTGCCAGTGCGTAGAGGAAAGGGCCGGCAGCCCCCTCCCTGCAGAGGCGCAGCCGGGCCGCAGGCAGTTGGTGCCATAGTTATGCAGTGAGTCACCAGCTGTTTACAGAGTTGGAGCGCTCACATTCCCACAGCATCAGAAACTCTTCCTTCCCTCGGCGGCATCCCCCCCTCCCTCGCCGCCCCCATCCCTACAAGGGAAGGGGCGCGCTGGCCGCTCGCCGCGCTGCGAGCGCCGGAAAAGGAAAGGCAAAAAACGAGGGGGAGGCCAACRACGGCCCCGTCACACCCACCAAAGTGCACAAAAAGCCTTTTGATCCTCACCCGGCGCGTCTTCAAAGCGTTTTCTACGCCAGCCGATGGAAAAACTGAACGCGGCCACTTGGCTGTGCAGGGACGGAAAGAAATGTAAAGTATCATGGAAAACAAGGGCCAAAGGGTGAGGTTGCCTCCAGTGGGGTCAGTGTGAGGGCTCACCTGCCACCCTGAGCCATGCTCCRGCTCTGAGTGATGAAATCCTTCTGGTCACCTGTTGCTCCATGTCACCAATGCAACAGCTCCTTACCCTGCACATTCCTCAGCGGACAGCACAGGCACGTGGCACAGCGTCTTCTGCTGCACACCTGTCTCCCCACACACCAAGGCACCCTGAATGAGCCAGCATCCCTTTGGGATCGGCTGGGATCCACCCTACTGCAGCAGGGCTCATGGGACAGAGCTGCTGCTCTSAGGAGGGTCAAGGCACCATCGGGAATTGTGATGCCAGACCCTCTTGGAACAAGGGTGGGGCACTGGGGGCTGGACTGACCCAAAGGGCAAGCTTTCACAGAGCAAKCAGAAATACTCAAACAGGCTTACACTCAGATATGAGTGTCAGGGAGAGTCTTATCTCTGCACTAGGTGAAGGCACAGGTGTGGTCCGGGCTCCGCTCGAAACCGATACAACAACACTCGCAATCCTCACCAGCAGTCCTCCAGGRCCTTGGGCTCCATCTCCTCATCTACCAAATACTTCCCATCAGGACTATTTGRATCTATTCAGCTACCAGCAAGAAGACACTGAAAATCAGCACTGTGAGCATATCCCACAGTTACACAGCAAAACCCCACAACAAAATCATAAACCACCCCACAAACAAGCCACAGCCAGCAGCGTTCCCTAAACATGCTGCACRGGGCTCTTCTGGGACCCTGCCTGCGATTTGATTATTAGAACCCTTTTAGTCTTTACCCTACGCCTGCCCTTCTTTCCTTAATTGCGCTTGCTGCATCACGTCTAAAATTAGGAGCTCAGCTTTTTGGAACGAGGAGCGTGTTACATCCCGGCTCTGTAAGCAGTACGACACACTTCGAATGCCACATCAATAAAGCAGCAAGTAGTAATACACCAACTGTGAGGGGAAAAAGCTTTTCCAGAGCTTTTCCACGCTCGTATTTACAGCAAGTGTTTTGACTGTGGGTTACATAAAGAGCCCTTGTAATTCCGCAATAAAGTTACCCATTGACAGCCTTGCCAACGCCCTCTCCCTCTCCCAGACAGCTCCTGTGCCTCTTGCAGCATCCTCCCAAAAACCTGGAGGTCTCCAGCTGTCATCCTAAGCCTGAGAGGCTCAGCTTTGAGCATCTAGASATCCCAGCTCCTTCGCTTTGAAAGGGAAAGGCAGCAGAAAGCCTGACTCAGGCACAGCTAGGACAGAGCTTTCCACACAAGGCTTGCAATTAAGAAAGAAAACATGCCAGAGTGAGATTTCAGACTTTCCACGCTACAGGGCTTTCCAAGCGCGTTACACATTAAGGAATTACTATAAAGTCACTGCCGACACTCGACAACTGCGGACGAACTTGAATTTTAAAACTCTTTCTACACTGAAAGACAACCCCGGCCAGAACATGAGTGCCTGGCAGACAGCCCTGCTGATGTTTAGGTTCCATCCTCACACACACACACACAGAGCAAACTGAAAACATGCAACCCTCACCTTCCGCCAGGCYGGCGACGACTTCCCGAGGGCAGAAAAACAGCGCAAGGTTCAAGCRGCGACGGGAACCTCTGCCATCGCGTCTCGATTCGGCACCCACAGCCACGCGGGGAATACTCTACTCRCTCCCAAACGCAGCCATTTAATTCCTAGGCAGCTGTTTAAATTTCTCGTTTATCCTCAAGTTATTCCCAGCTCCAGAGCGCTAGCCAAATGGATGTGCCTAGCAGGGATAACATCTGAGMTGACAGGTGAAAGGAACTACAGATGCTTAAATCCTCGTCGCCGTGCCGCTGCCACTCGGAGGCTCGACACGGATTTCCAGCACATTGCAGCATGGTAGGCAGAGCACCATCCCTCTCCCCATCATTCAAAAAGCCATTCTCCTGCTCTGACAACCTTCACACATCCTGTAAGGCAGACTGACGCTTGTCACTCATTTGTAATGAGAGCGGGGAGGGACGGGCTGGCGGTGTGAATCAGAGAGTAGAGAAGCATATGCGAGGCAATATATTTGACATGAAGAGAGAGAAGACACAAGGAGGGGGTGAGTCACTGTTTACTGTTCTAAAGGAGCTCCACGCAGCCCTCGCCCAGCTGGCCAGCTTTCTGTTTCCCTTATGGATCGGAACCAGCATCCAGCAGCAAAGAGGAGATTCAGGAACCTTCAGAGCACATTTGAGAGCTGCCAGGACACAGCTCTCTGAGGCGCTCTCTGGGGAAGCCTGGACAGGGATCAGACAGCCTTCAGTGGTTTGGTAAACAACCTAGTCAGAAGCTGCAGAGAGCCTGTGGTTAAGGAGCATGGATACAGAGCACCAGGCTGTGTGTCACCTCTGAAACTTCATGGAGGAGGAGGCTGAAGGGGAAAGGTATGCGACAGCCAGCCCTGCTACTGACAAGCTTACAGCACTTTTTCCATCACGTGCTTGCAAAAGGCAGTGACAGAGATATACTGGAATTACACCTCAGCATCACCAGCCCAGAGATGCATCTCCCCAACCAGGCAAGCTGAGCCACCAAGCAACAAATAACTCGCTCGGACGCAGAACTGGGATTGGGATTCCTAACTTTGCTGCTCCTCACCCYAAGTGCCAGCCATCAAGTCAGAGATCTTCACTGACTGCTAATAATGGAACGCAGCTATGGCATGGCTRTTTGGCGTCCTGCAATATTGCAAAGCAGTGGGATCCACTACACAGCCTGTCCCTCCACTCGGGAGCGCAGTGCCAGGGTAATTGCTCTCATTACTGCCTTYCCCCAGCCCTTGTGCTGACGGTCACAGAGCACTGCATCGCCTGTGCTTGCTTCATGCTTGGAAGATTCTCTGCCCAAGTTTGAAGATAGCCTCAAACAATAGCTGAGACAGAAGTGGAAACTGCCTGTTCATCTCTACAGGGTGCTGAGCCTGAAACTTCCTGATAATTGAAAGTGCTAGCACCGCTCAAGTATTTCACAGCTGGATGTTTACAAAAATGATCAGCGAGCGAGCTTATCCCACAAACCCTGACTGCCGCAGGGGCCAGCGCTCCCAGCTGTCCTTTCTTCGCTTCCCAAACATCTCACACAGCTAGAGATTTTCAATACCAAGTCCTGCAGCACATTCCATGCCATTAATCATCTTCCAATGTTGATGGAAATCAGAGGGTATCAAGCTGATCTGTATTTTTCCCTTTCAGGAGGCACACAGCAGTACTGAACTCCACGCCGCAACAGATTGC
>NW_026623657.1:319804-321724 GCF_030028575.1 Malurus melanocephalus | reverse complement strand
CCCGGGTCCGGCATTCCCCGGTCCGGTAGCCCCCGGTCCCGTAGCTCGGCCGGGCGGGAGCGGAGTTGAGCCGGAGCCGCGCACCCTGAGCGCTGCCATTGGGCGGCCGCRGCGTCCATCACCCCGAGGAAGTGACTCCACGGGGAAGGCTCGAGGAAGGGCTCTCCGCAGGCAGCACGGCGGACACACACGGAAGGAAAAGGGGGAAAAAGCGGAGGGACGCACGCTTGCTTTCATCAGTGAGGAAAAAATCAGCAGGTAAAACTCGTTCGCTGCTAAAAGCCCGGCAGCGCCCACGGCGCGACGCGCCGGGCTGGGGCGCAGGGCCGCGTCCGCCACGGGGCTTTACAAAAACTGAAAGTGCAAGAAAAAGGCGTGCAGCTTTTCAGGGAAACACTTTCYTCTCACTGGCTCCCTCCACCTTCCGCAATTCTAGCTCAGCTTTAGGCACGCTGGCAAAGGAGGGGGCGGCCAGGTGAAAGCGAAAATGGAGGCCTTTCCCTTTTCTGTAACAACTTTGCCCAAAGGGGGCTCGTTCCTAATTTGAGACCTCATGGCCTGCTTTCGGCRGAATCTGTAAAATAAATCCTCCACGGAGCAACCCACGAGGGAGGGGAGCGGGCTCTGAGCCCGAGGAAGAGGAGGAAGGAAACAGACCCTGCCACACTGTGAGAGTTTGGAGATCTCAGTTCCCTTCGCTCGTAGCCTGGATGTTTCCCCACCTCATGCCGCTGCCGTCACGGGGAGCCTGAAGAGGTTCCCCCCACCCACCTCCTCACTCCTGATTGCATCCCCAAACCGTCCCGCACCCACCCGACAGTCACGCGGCAGTGCCCGCTCCCGGAATGTCACCGTCCCCTTTCCACCCACTGCCCGTCCCCGGGCGMGCCGAGCACCCCGCTTCCAGGGCGGCCCCATGCACACGCATCCCTCCCTCTCACAAGCTCCGGGAGCAGCCCCAACACACCCCGCACCTCTGTCCCTCTTTCGATCCAAGCAGCAGCCGTGCTCCGCACAGATAAGCCCCGCACCCGCGACCCGCAGCCCATCCGACGGGCAGCGACGCGCCCGTCCGGCGTTTCCCGGTGGCGGCTGTTGGTGCCCGATAACCCGGGGCGGAGAGCGGATCGCCAAGCCCCACCACGCCCGGCCACCGCCGCGGCCACGCTGCCCGGCCCCGGCTGCGCCCCGGCTCCCTCCGTACTACAAAAGCTGCTATTTTTAGTCGGCGGAGCGCGCGGCGTCACAACAGGTTTCCTCACATGTATTTTAAGAGCCATTCAAAGGCAGAGGCAGGCAGCGCGCTCATCTTCGGGGGGAAGGAAAATAACAACAAGACACGGGGAAGCATCACCCCGGCGAACACCCAGGGGACCCCCAGCCCCACGCCCCCGAGGGTGCGGGGGTGCTGCCGGCCCCGTCCCGCGGGGGTTGAGCGGTGCCGGCTCCGCGCCGGGGCGAGGTGACAGGGAAGATGTGACCGCGGGGCCGCCGCGCCCCCGCCCCTCGGGGGCTTCGGGGGCCGCTCGGAGGGGGCGGGCGGCGCTCCCCGAGCCCCCTCCCGCTCCCCCTCGGCGGGGCCGCCGCCGCCCGCCCCTCTCCCCCCGCCGGGCCCCACGTGCGCTCCCGGCCCGGCCCGGCCCGGTGCGAGGGGCGGCGGCACCACGTGCCCGGCGCGGTGGTGACTCAGCACTTTTACCTCCGCCGCCCCGCCCGCCCGCGCCCGACCGGACCCGACCGGACCCAGCGCGACCCGAGCCGGACCGGGCCGAGCCGCCCCTTCCCCCGCCATCGAGCGGCAACGCGCGGCCACCCCCCCTTTCCCGGCTCCGACCCTCCCCGCACGCCCCCGCCCCCCTCCGCGCCGCGCCCGGGCGGCTCCTCACCTGCGTGCCGGCGGGAGCGCCCCGTGGCGGGGGC
>NW_026623657.1:266384-318398 GCF_030028575.1 Malurus melanocephalus | reverse complement strand
TTCTAATCAACTGAGTTGCCTCCTCTGGACTCACTCCAACAGCTCCACGTCCTTCCTGTGCTCTGGACCCCAGAGCTGGACACAGCACTGAATCTGGGTCTCACCAGAGCAGAGCACAGGGACAGAATCACTGCCCTTGACCTGCTGACCGCTCTGCTTTTGCTGCAGCCCAGGACATAGTTTGCTTTCTGGGCTGCAAGTGCCTTGTTGGCTCATATCCAACCTCTTGTCCACCAGCACCTGCAAGTCCTGGAAGGGCTGCTCTTGATCCATTCATCCCCCAGTCTGGGTTGATTCCAGGGGTTACCCAGACCCAGGTGCAGCACCAGCACTTGGCCTTGTTGCAGGGTGAACAATGGTGGGGAGACATGTCCTGGGCACCCCAAGGCTCTCTGGGGAGYTTACAACTTGTTCCCTGGGCTCCCTGAGGTGGCCACTGGCCAGCCTTGTCCTCCTCCACCATCTGTGGACCGGCCTTTGCCCAGCAGTGCCTGTCTGGGAGTCCCCCAAGCATTGCAGCAGGACCGAATCCTGCCCAGGGCTGGATCCTCAACCCAGTCTTAACTCGGGCAGCTACAGGATCTGCTAAGCACAGTACCCTGRCCCCAATGKTGTGAGCAGCATTTCAGACCCCAAGAACRTCCAACAATGATGATAATGCATCARAAMACGTAATAACAGAGGCAGTTGTTTAAACCAAACTGTCTCCATTGCAACTGGGTTCCTTTTGATTTCTTTGTGTCTGTAACAGTAATAGAAAGTCCATGTTATCCCCCTGCAATTTGTGCTTTCCAGACATGAGGCCCAATATTGGAGCAGCTCTAAGAGCTGTAGTTGAGGCTTTGAGCAAGATCCCATCTTTTCCTGATCCTTTTGAACAACAAAAGCTGCAAAACATGGGGAGTCTCATGTCTGGCACAGCCCCATGGATCTGGGCAGCCAGAGCAAGGTTTAGGCAAATGCACCKCCCTGATGTTAAGAAATCCTCATTTATCATTGGAACTGAGCTAATGAGGTTGGCTAAAGCTGCCGGGTGGTGGCATGAAGCTGCTGCCCAGTGTAGCTGCAGCTTCTTTGGCCTTCACCTCTCCCAGATTTGCAGACATTTGTTGAAATCCTGCACTGGGTGCTGGGACAGGGTGAGCCAAGGGTTGGAGGGCAGATTTCAGCCATGTATTCTCCACTGATCCCTCTGAGATTTGTCTTCGGATCTCCTTTCCATCCAGGAGGATGGACAAGAAAAGCAAGGAGAGGGGTGCTGGTTTGGGAGTCCTGGGGCCATGTCCCCAACACAGCCACCTCCCTTGTGCCCTCTTTGCATGGCCAGAGCCATCCTGTATCATCCCAGGTTTATCCCTGAGATATCCCTGGTCCTCCTGGCAGGAGACGTGGGCTGGCCAATCACATGTGGCAGGAGGGGAGCAATTTTGTCACCTCAAATTCTGTTCATGGCTGAACTGCCCTGTTCCCAACAGGTTACTTTTCATTTTCAGTCCCTGCGGGAAGTACCTCTGTTCCAAAGGTCTGTTTTCATTCTCTGCTGAACTTTAGACTGCAGTGGCCTTATTGTAAACAAGGAGCAGCTCTCCAGTCATTTTAAAAAGTGGGACAGCCTGTGCTTTAACACACTTGTTAAGCAGATGAAGAGGAGTGTATGGGAGACAGTAACATGGTGAAAACTTGCATGGAAGAAGGGCTGTGTGTGGGTTTTTGTGGGTCTGGCCTGTGTCCTGTGTGCTCAAAACACATCATGGATCCCTGAAGCCACAGCGCAGGGTTCAGCACGGGGACCTCTTTCACTCTGCTTTGGATAAAATGCTGTCACCCTGCAAGGGGCACAGAGGCATTCCTTCTCCGGATTTTGACACCCTGCGTGCATCTAGAAATGCACTCGGGGAAAACCTAAGAATTCGCTGATCTCCCATACGCACTCTCCACTCTTGAACAGCACTCATCGCAGATACAAACATTAAAAATAAAACTAAAAAAGCACACCAAGCCGAGGAGAGAGCGAAGGAGGGGCGTGTACGGATGCGCTGCTACTAGACRGGTGCGGTAGGAGCCGGCAGAACTCGTCGGGTGTTTACGGCGGAGCCGTTCCCGGCGGAGCTGCGGAGCGGGGAGCGCTGCCCGCCCTCTGCCCGCCTTCTGCCCGCTGCTCGCCCGCCTTCTGCCCGCCTTCCGCCGCTGCCCGCCCGCTGCCCGCTGCCCGCTGCCCGCAGCCACAATGTCAAGAGGAGACACGTGTATGTAAGCGCCGGCACGGCCGGAGCGGGGCCCGCGGGCGGGCGGGGGCTCCCGGGGCTCCTACCGGACAGCCCGGCTGCGCTCCGCCGCACCCGCCCCGCGGAGCCGCCGCTGCTGCGGGCCGGGAACGGGCCCTGCGTGTGTGTGCTGCTGCCGTGCCCAGCTCCCGGGGCTGATAGGAACCCTCCGTGCATGTGCTGCTGCTGTGCCCAGCTCCCGGGGCTGACACAGGCTCTGTGTGCATGTGCTGCTGCCGTGCCCATGTCCCGGGGCTGGCATGGACCTTCCGTGTATGTGCTGCTGCCGTGCCCAGCTCCCGGGGCTGGCAGGAACCCTCCGTGCATGTGCTGCTGTCGTGCCCAGCTCCCGGGGCTGATAGGAACCCTCCGTGCATGTTCTGATGCCGTGCCCGTCTCCCGGGGTTGGCACAGGCTCTGTGTGCATGTGCTGCTGCCGTGCCCATGTCCCGGGGCTGGCAGGGTCCCTCCATGCATGTCCTGTTGCCGTGCCCATCTCCCGAGGCTGGCATGGACCTTCCGTGCATGTGCTGCTGCCGTGCCCGTCTCCCGGGGATGGCAGGGACCTTCCGTGCATGTGCTGCTGCCGTGCCCAGCTCCCGGGGCTGGCACAGGCTCTGTGTGCATGTGCTGCTGCCGTGCCCATCTCCGGGGCTGGCATGGACCCTCCGTGCATGTGCTGCTGCCGTGCCCATCTCCCCGGCGGGTTGAGCCGTCCCGGAGCCGCCCGCCCGTGCGGAAATAAAACTAAAGGCGGAGGCGCTGCCGCTCCGGGAGGTTCACGGCCAGGCCCCGGCGGGTTGAGCAGCCGCGGTGGCCGAGCTGGGGGAGCGCTGCCCGGGAATAAAGCTGTTTGCGGGGGTTGGAGCCGCTTTCTGAGCCTTTGGAGGGAACAGGGTCTGAGTGACAGTGACAGGAGATGGAGAGAAGAAAGTTGTGTTTCTTTTTTAAGGTGGTGAGATTGTTCCGTGCAAACTCACTAGGAGAACGGGGGGTCTCTGTTCACTTAGAGTCCGAGAGATGTTTGCTTAGAGTCTGAGAGTGTTAGCATCAGTTTTTATCAGTGAGAAGCAAGGACTACTGGCAAATTCCCAGCCATCCCATGCCCAGCCCTCCGCGGGTCTAAAACCTCTGAGTCAGGGCTTTGGATAATGATGACAAAGGATGCTCGAAGAGAATGCYCAGAGCAGAAGATGCTCGGAGCAGAGAATGCTCCACACATCGGAGCCGCAGCTTTCAGCACCACAACTCTGTTCCTACAGACAGAGCAAGCTCGATTTTGCTTGCACCTTCCAGAAACACTGCAGCACATTAATTCAGACTGGGAAAAACTGCTTGAGGGGCCATGCTTCCACCCCGCAAGAGCAGATGGGGGTTCAGGCAGACGGTGCTTTGTCCTCTGGGGTTGATGGGGAGTCAGGAGTAACCATCTCCCCACACTTAGCAGGGTCAGGACCACCCAACCTTGGCAAAGCCTTCCTTTGCCCGGTTTGCCAGGTGCATCACAGGCAGAGGTGCAGATGTGATGTTGCAGGGTGCTGAGGTGGGCAGGCTGTGCCTCAATCAGGCATCAGGAGAGGAGGAAGCTGTCCTTGAGGCCTGAGCAAGCTCTCCCTCTCTGTCTCCTTCACACCTGCCCATCTCCCCTTCCTTCCAGCACCAGGACAATGAAGTCATACCAGAAGCTAAAAACAACACRGGCAGCATGCCGGCTGGAAGAGGAGGGGGCTGCCCCCGTGCCCACCGGCCAYGGGAAGCTGGCCCCATGGTGGGTGGGCACTGGACTGCTGCTGTGCTCCGTGCTGCTGAGCACCATCACTGTCTGGGTGCTGCGGCAAGTGTCGGGGGGCTGGCTCGGCCCCACGCCGCCCCCCAAATGTCTCGTGGTGCCTGAGATCCATCGCTTCGACTGCTACCCGGAGYGGCGCCAGGTGGTGACCCAGGAGCTGTGCGAAAGCCGGGGGTGCTGCTTCATCCCGAGTCCCCTGCTGGAGGAYGGCAGGCAGGGGGTGCCCTGGTGCTTCTATCCCCCTGATTTCCCCAGCTACAGCCTGGAGAGCCTCAACCGGACAGCGCTGGGCATGGCGGGGCTGCTGGTGCGAAGGGAGAAGGCTTATTACCCCCGGGACGTCGAGAAACTGAGGCTGGAGGTGGAGTTTGAGACGGACACGCGGCTGCACATTAAGGTGAGCTTCGTGCTGGTTGTCCTCAGGAGCCTGTTTGCACTCCTGACCCCTGAAACTGCTGTCCCATGGGTGACCATCCCATGCTTGGACCGAATTTGGAATGTGCTGTGCTCCAGGCATGGCTKTGTGGGGCTAATGAGCATCTCCTCTTTGCCCTCTTGCTTTGCTGGTCCTTAAAGYGCTTTTTCTCCTTTTTGCAGATAACAGATGCAGCCAACCCACGCTATGAGGTTCCCCTCGATGTCCCCCGGGTGAAGAAGAGAGCTGAAAACCCCATTTACAGCGTGAACTTCTCCTGGGACCCCTTTGGGGTGGTGCTGCAGCGCAAGGCAACGGGGACAGTGCTGTAAGAACCCACCTTGTCATCATACTGTGGTGGGGGGGAGAAGCTTACCCCACCCTGGGCAGGCTCCAGCATGCTTCCCAGAGGTTTTTTTTAGGAAAACTCATGCTGTGAAATCTCCAGCCAATTATTACTCTTCATCTTGCATCTTTTGAGCACTGCTCATATGGGGATGTGACAGCATGTGGCTTCTAGGCCATGTGCTTCTTATGGCCATGGCAGAGCTGTGTGGGATCGACACCTCTCCAAAAACTTCCCAGTGCCTTGATTCCTCGCTGGGTCCTACAGAAGCCCAAAACTGTATAGGTCCTGGCACATTATCACTCAGTGTCCTGGTGGCTCAGGAAAAGGGCCAGTGAATGGTTGTGGCTTTGCCCTCTCCCTGTTTTTGGGTTTCCCTGGCTGTCCAAGCTATAGGGGCACCCACAGCTCCAGGCTTTTAGTGGAAAGGGACTGCGGGTAACTTTGCTGTACTTTTTCTGTCACCTGCACAGCTTTGCCCACACTAAGTTGGTGGCAAGCACCAACAGCTGGGCAATGTCTGGCCAGGGTGTTTTAGGATTCCATCCTTTCCTCCTCCTCCCTGTTTGCTGGTGTCTGTGGCCTGTCCTGTACTTGGGAACTGCTTATCAGTGACAGCAGGCTGAGAATCCCCGAGGCCATATCGCCWTGGTGGTTAATAATAACCTGGGTGGAAACTTCTGGAGTCAAAGGGAAGGCTGTTCTGTGCTGGGTCAGGCTGTGTTGGGCTTGGGCTGCACCTTGTGTCCATCCAGACCTGAATTTGCTCCTGGAGCAAAGTGCTGGGGCTGGATGCAGGGTGGGATGTGCTGCTGACTGGCCCTTGAGATGCTCTGAAAGGAAGGAGATCAATTATTGATCCTAATGGGTAAATGGATCCTAATGGGTCCCAGAATCCTCTCTTGACCCTCTCTCTTCCTCGGTATCACCCTGGCAGGCTCAACACCACCGTGGCCCCGCTGATCTTTGCTGACCAGTTTCTCCAGATATCCACAACCCTGCCGTCCAGGTTCCTCTATGGGCTGGGGGAGCACTGTGGCAGCCTCCTGCACAGCCTGGACTGGAACACCCTCACGCTGTGGGCCCGTGATGCYGCTCCAGAGGTACATCTGCCCTCTCCCCGGGGCTGTGGGGGTGAGGACAGGGCTGCCACTCTGCTGTGCTTTGGACAAAGCCTGGGAAAACACGKCTGGGAGAGGCGGGGGATGGCCGAGGCTGATGGGCAGGTGTGTGCCAGCGAGGATTTCAGAGCTGTTACACAACACTCTTGGCTCTCCGAGGGCGCTGGGTGTTTCCTCTCCACCCCGCTCCTCGTGCAATGTGTTGTGGTGAGGCAGGAGCCTTCCTGCTCACCCAGCCCAGCTCAGCAGCAGCCCCTGAGCTGCAGGGAGAAGAATCCTCTGATGGCCTTCAGCACCAGCTYTGCAGCCATCCTCATCACTCACCTGGTCCCCCCGAGAGGTGACAGATAGCTGGCTCTGTGGTGGCAGCACATGCAGCTCAGAGCCATCTACTCACCTTCAGTGACATGGGGCTCTCCTGCTTTTCCTTTTTTGCTCTCTTACTGTCACCTCCTCCTTGCAGGGATCGTTCAACCTGTACGGCGCTCACCCCTTCTACCTGCTGATGGAGGAGGGTGGAGATGCTCATGGCGTTTTCCTCCTCAACAGCAACGCCATGGGTAGGTGTCCAGGGCACCCGGGGCCAGCTTGTCCCTGACAGATTGGGACAAACAGGAGCCGCTGGAGTGGCCAGTTTGGGAACTTGGGGYGAGAGGAAGCCATAAAAGGGAAAGATGTGGTTTGATGGCTCCGTTATTGAGCGCAGCCATCTGTTTCCTGGCTACGGCGAGGCTCTTTAGCAACTGCCGAGCAGTTTAACCACACGCCCAGCTGCCCAGTTGCCATCAGGAAGGAAAATCCCCTGCACACAGGACCATGGCAGTTCCCCCCCTCTGAAATGTCCTTGTCCTCAGGCCTGGCAGCAGCGGGGATGCCGTCTGTCRGCTGTGCTCTGCCCAGATGTGCAGCTCCAGCTGTGCCCAGGGGCTCTGCCTGTGTGTGCCAGCTGTTAACAGCAGCTCCTGCGAGCTCTGCCATGCTGGGGGTGGCACCAGGGCCACCTGTCCCTCCCTGCAGCTGCTGCTTGCAGCACCAGGGCTCCAGCAGCTCCAGCTGTGCTCAGCTCTGTTGTGCTGATGCTGCTGAGGATGAGCTCCTGCGAGATGCAGCCACCTGAGCTGAGGTGCAAAGGCTCCTTCATGTGAAGAGCCCTTCCCAGGACAGGCTTTGCTCACACATGCTTGCTTACAAGTAGCTCTCTGTTCACTTAGGAGGGGATTTTAGAACATGAAGGAGAGCACTGTACTTAAGTGCTTAGTCTTGGTCCAGCTGATGCAGATTTTAGCTTAAARAGCAGATTTTCAAGATAGCATAAATCAATGATCTCTCTGGGCTGTGATGATTTAAGCTTCYAGACACACATTTAGCATCTGCTGAGTGCAAGGCAGGGATTTCTCTATTCCCCTGCCTGTGATGCTGCCTGGGCCCCACTGTGGGGGCTGAGATCTGAGGGTTGCTCCTAAATTGTCACTGCCTTTTTCTCTTCTCCTTCCCRCTCAAAGAGGTGGCCCTGCAGCCTACTCCGGGCCTGACCTGGAGGACCATTGGAGGGGTGCTGGATTTTTACATTTTCCTGGGGCCCARTCCCARCATGGTCATCCAGCAGTACCAGCARGTGATAGGTGAGTGCYCAACCCCAACATGACTATCTGCATGCCCACATCCCTGTCGACCCCAGCTTTACCACCCTCCCCAACCCTCCCAGCCAGGGAGGGATCAGCATCCCCCAAGCCCTTCCAGCACGCTGAGGTSAGTGATCACCTTTTGTCCCCTCTCTCCCCATTCTTTTGAGATGCCACTGCCATTTCAGAAAACCCCTCTGTTCTCCCACTGTCCCACTGCAGGATTCCCAGCCATGCCACCCCTCTGGGGTCTTGGCTTCCACCTGTGCCGCTGGGGCTACAGATCCAGCAATGACACCTGGCAGACTGTGAGAGCCATGAGGAACTACCAGATCCCCCAGGTAACCCCTCAGACCTGTGGAGCAGGGGKTCCAGTCTCCATCACCCAGCCCTGAGCCTCTTTCCTGCAGGATGTGCAATGGAATGACATTGATTACATGGATGGGTACCGGGACTTCACCTTGGATTCCCAGAAATTTGCCTCCCTCCCCTCGCTGGTGGAAGATCTCCACAAACATGGGCAGCGCTACGTTATCATCTTGGTATTCCTCCTCCTCCTCTCCCCCTGCTCTGCATTTGCTGGGATGTCAGACAGGGCTGTTAGGGATGTTCAGACAGGGCTGTTATGGATGTTCAGATAGGGCTGTTAGGGATGTTCACATAGGGCTGTTAGGGATGCTCAGCTGCTCACCCCTGGCCCTGTGAGGCCGGTTCCCAGTGCTGGTCAGGCAGCTGTAAACCACCACTGAAAATCCCTCTAATGCAGGGACCAGAGACATGGGACAGTTTCTTGTGCTCTGCTCCTGCCTTTCTGAGAGGGTGCAAGGATGTCCCTGACCCTGTGGGTGTAGGAATGGAGGAACTKTGGGTCAGGCAGTTTCCCTTGTGGGTGCTCAGCTGAGGTGCCCTCACACCCCCATAAGTGCTGGCATCTTGTGACCTGGTTGTGATATCCTTCCCTCTAAGGAGTGAGGACCAGAAGATCCTTGTGGGGAGAAGGTTGGATTTCCTCCTCACTGAACTCCCTGTAGCAGCCCAAGCTTGTCCATGACCTGACATTTCTTGCATAAGCACAAGATTTCTTGTATTTGTCCCCCCTCCCCAAAACAAGCTCATAACGAGTCCTGGGGACTTGCAGAAGTRGCATTTTAGAAAACATGCCTGGAAGCGTTGAACCAAGTTTCTCTTCCCCTTGGGGGGAAGCAGCTGCTGTGTGTGGGCTGTGGCTGACCCTGTCTGGGTTCTCTGCTGGGAATCACACCGGTCTGGCCAGGGGAGGGAATGGGGCTGCCCGGGATGGCACTCACCCTCTGCTCCATCCCCCCAGGATCCTGGAATCAGCAGCACCAGCCCAAATGGCTCCTACTGGCCTTTTGATGAAGGTTTGAGACGGGGYTTGTTCCTCAACACCAGCCAGGGGCAGCCGCTCATCGGGAAGGTGAGGAGGAAATCCCAGCCCCGTGGCTTGTGCAATAGCAGGACTGGGATTTCATCACAATAGAGGGAAAGCCAAGTGGCCAAGGGATTTCTCTGGGAGAATTGCCAGAGCCTGTCTCAGCCCTTGTCCTCGTGTGTCACCTCCTGGTGTCTTCGCTGGCCCYGGGAGCCAGCCCGTGGAAATCATATGAGCTTAACAGAGTCAGCAGTGCTGCCTAAGGCTGGTCATCTGATTTGCCTCCCTTCCTGATTCTGGTGTGAGGGGAGGTTGGCTGTGATGGTCAGGGTGCCTCCAGATCTGCTCTGCATCTGTTCTCTCTCACTCTGACCCCCCTGGCTGTTTTCTTCCACCTGCTCTCCCTCGCCATCTCCAAGGAGGGGGCTGTTGATATAGCCTGCAAACGTGGGGGAAAATGAGTTGGCTAAAAGTCCTGGAATGAGGCAAATGGAGAAATCCTGGCTTTTCCCTGACACGTTCTTGGTGAGGTGGCATCCAGCCTTGTGCAACTGGAGACCGAGCAGCTGCTCCATCAGCTGCCCCTGCCCTCGGGCTGTGGGGAGTCCTCAGCACCTCCCAGTGCCATGGAGGAAGGAGGGATGCTCTGTGTGCACTGTCCAGGGCTCAAAGCGTGGGCTGGCTTTATTTTCTGTCTCACTGTCTGTTCCAGCCCCAGGTGAAATCCCTGCCATGCTGTGGTACCCTGTTCCCYGTGGCAGCTCCCCACAAATCACCTGCTTGCTGAGCTCATGGATTTGTGGTGTCCCYGCAGGTCTGGCCTGGTTTCACTGCCTTTGCTGACTTCTCCAACCYAGACACACACCAGTGGTGGCTGGAGAACCTGCAGCACTTCCATGCCCACGTGCCCTTTGATGGCCTTTGGATCGTAAGTCCCTCCTTGCTGCTGGGTTTCTCCCTKCCCACAGCTCAGCTCATGCCTGGTGTGTGTCCTGGCAGGATTGTCCCTCAAGGGCAGCTTTTCCAGGTCTACCATTAATCCCCCAAAACCACACCCTTGAAATCACTCCACAATTTTCTTTGCTTAGGACATGAATGAGCCGTCCAACTTTGTGGATGGGTCTGAGCACGGCTGTCCCCCGGGAGAGCTCGACAACCCACCCTACACTCCGGGTAAGTGGAGAGATGAAATCCAAGGCTGTGCTGGTGGTACTGTGTGCTCTGAGATCRCTGCCAACCCAGTGTGGTGGGGGAAAGCCATTTCTAAGAGACMCCGTGTCTCTTTTACACCCTGAATGTCTCCTGCATGTGTGGTTATCTGTGTCTAAACTTGTGGCCGTGTCGGGGTGTGGGATGGAGCTGTCTGCTTGAGCTTTTGGCGCTGGGTTGGCAGTGATAACTGGCTCCTGTGGAGGAGTCCACATCCCCTGCACCCCAGCAGCAGTGTTGCCTTGAAAGGYCAGTTTTTAATAATGACACAGACACGGTTAAGGGGATAAAAAGGGTTTTACCTCGGTATTTGGGATCCCAGGTGCACAACTTGATGGCAGAATGCACACAGTGTACAGCACGGGTACAAGTTTTATAGGTTTCAGGAATTAGCATATCTATCTAGGATTCCCCAATAAGAAACTTAACAAATGCAGTAATGTCCCCCTATTCTAATGAATCCCCCCAGATGAGGCCAGAGCCCAGTTTACACAGGATGTTCTGGACAGAAGGCTTCACCCAAGGCTGAGCTCAGGTTTAAGCTTCACCCAAGGCTGAGCTCGGGTTTAAGATAGCACAGAGCACACTGACTCCTTCCTCAGGATGTTTGGTCTCTCTGCCCAGCAGAACTCCTAAACTAAGCTGGAATATCAAGCTTCAGGAATTACAAACATGTTGGCTAAGGGGTACAGGCGGATGCATAGAGGGTACAGAAAGCATAAAAGGGAAAAGCAAAGATCATCAGGCATCAGCAGCAGCAGGTGCCAACTGGGCTCTCCCTCCTTGCAGCCGTGCTGGGCGGTTCCCTCTCCACAAAGACGGTGTGTGCCTCGGCGCAGCAGAAAGCCTCAGTGCACTACAACCTGCACAACCTCTACGGGCTGATGGAAGCCAAAGCCACAGCCAGGTACCTGAGCATCCTGCTTCTGACAGCYTGGGGATGGGCTGGGACAAAATCCTTCTCAGAGAACAGGGAAAGGATGGGGATTTGAGTGTCTGATCTGAAGGGAGGAGCTCTGGCTGCTCACAGCCTCCAGGATGGGAATAACCCAGAAGAAGGGAGCTGGTGCTGCTTGGGATGGGTGRATGAGGCCAGTCCTGGTGCCATGCCTTTGCCATACTGCTTGGGCTAGCTCTGTGCCACCGCAGAGCTGCCAGGGCCTGGAGCTCTCCCTCAACTGCTGTGGGGTAAAGCAAACACCTGGTGGGCTGCTCTTACCTTGTGAGCCCAGCTCTCCYTGGTGTTTTCCAGCGCCTTGATCCAGATCCGGGGGAAGCGCCCGTTCGTCATCTCCCGCTCCACCTTCCCCGGCCAGGGCCGCTACTCGGGACACTGGCTGGGTGACAACCAGAGCAAGTGGAAGGACATGTATTACTCAATCCCAGGTGGGTGGCACAGACCCCCCTACCAGCACCCCCAGAGCTTTCTGCTTATTTGGAGATGTCTCCAAAACTCCCTGTGCTTTGCTGAGTGTCCTTGYCCTCAGGGCTGCTGAGCTTCAGCCTGTTTGGGATCCCCCTGGTTGGGGCGGATATCTGTGGCTTGGCGGGCAGCGCCTCGGAGGAGCTGTGCACCCGCTGGATGCAGCTCGGGGCTTTCTACCCCTTCGCCCGCAACCACAACAACCTGAACGACAAGGTCCAGGCCAGGGGGAGGTGTCCCAGGGGTGGGGGGTGGGATGTGGGGTGGGATGCTGAATGGGGGATGCAGGATGTGGGATGGAAGGGGTGGGATTTGGGGTGGGATGCAGGAGGGAGGATACAGGATGTGGGATACAGGAGGTGGGATGCACGGGGTGGGATTTGGGGTGGGATACAGGAGGGAGGATACAGGATGTGGGATACAGGAGGTGGGATGGAGGGGGTGGGATGGAGAATGGGTGATGCTGGTGGTGGGATGCAGGGGGTGAGATGCAGGATGTGGATGCAGGAGGTGGGATCCAGGAGGTGGGATACAGCATATGGGATGCGGGAGGTGGGATGGAGGGGTTGGGATGCAGAATGGGTGATGCAGGATGTGGSATGAAGGAGGTGGGATGCAGGATGAGGGTTGGGAGTGGGACAGCTGCCGAGTCCCCACGTGTCCCCCAGGCCCAGGACCCAACAGTGTTCAGCCCTGTGGCCAGGACAGCCATGAAGGACGTGCTGCTGACCCGTTACTCCCTCCTGCCCTTCCTCTACACCCTGTTCCACCGTGCCCACGTGCACGGGGACACCGTCGCCCGGCCCTTGTTCTTTGAGTAAGACCATCCCCACTGGAGCTGGGGACACGCTTGGGCTGGATCCCAGAGAAGCTTGGGCTGGATTCCAGAGAAGCTTGGGCTGGATCCCAGAGATGTGGCCGATCGAGCGGCGTCTCCATCCTGCCGCAGGTTCCCTGGGGACGTGGCCACCTGGGATCTGGACAGGCAGTTCCTGTGGGGCCGGAGCCTGCTGGTGACCCCGGTGCTGGAACCCGGGGTGGACTCAGTCACAGGTTATGTCCCCCGAGGCACGTGGTACGACTTCTACACGGTGAGGAGCATCACAGCGTTTGGGGTGATCCTGCTTGACCCTGGCTGAGCCCAGCGTGCCCTGATGGAGGAAGGGATGGGGGTGGCTGCTCCCTAGACCTGTCCCTGAGCCCCCACCGTGCCCCTGATCCCTCACACCCATGTTTCTCACCCCTGCCCAGGGCTCCTCGGTGACYAGCAGCGGGGAGGTGTTGAAGATGTCAGCCCCTCTGGAGCACCTCAACCTGCACATCCGGGAAGGTTCCATCCTGCCCACGCAGGTGAGTGCCCACCCATCACCTCCCTGGGTGCTGTYCACCCACACCTCAACTCCTAAACCCTCATCCCCAGTGCTCGTGGCCCTACAGAAGCCATGTGTTTGAACCCCAGAAACCAGGAACCACCACAGAGGTGACTCGAGGGAACCCCCTGCACCTCATCGTGGCCTTGTCCTCAAATGCCACCGCCTGGGGGGACCTTTTCTGGGACGATGGCGAGAGCCTGGACACCTTTGAGAAGGGAGACTACTCCTACGTGGTGTTCAATGTCACGCAGGTGGGGTGTGGTGGGGAGGGCACGAGTGGGGGGTCCCATGGCACCTGGTCACCTTGAGCTCAGCTGTCCCCTCCTACAGAATGTCTTCACCTCCACCGTCCTCCATGCCAGCACTGAGGCCACCAAGGTCACCATTGGCTCACTGAGCATCTTTGGAGTGCAGACACCGCCCAGCAAGGTCCTTCTGAACGGCCAGGAGAAGCCCTTTTCCTACCTGGAYAACCAGGTATGGCTCCATTCCAGGGTGCCCTTTCCTGGGTGRGGGTCCCCATCCTGAGGGTCTCCATCTCTCCTTCTCCAGGGTCACASTGTCACCAAAGAGGCGGGTGGGGACTCTGTGTGGCTTTCCTGCCATTCCAATATTTAGGGGAACGCATTCTCCATTTCCCTCCTGCCCAGGCTGTACCCCAGAATGTCTCCTGTCCCCCCACAGGTTCTGGCCGTGAGTGACCTTGGCATCAGTCTCCACCAGGGCTTCTCCCTGCAGTGGCTGTGAGTGGGGGGCTGTGGGGTCACCCCCACCTCACCAGCACCACCCACACAGGAGATGCTCGCTGCTCCAGCCCCTGGATGCTGCTATGGAGGGGACATTGGTGACTGTCACTGCTGCTGTGTGTCCCCCTCCAGCTGGGGACGGGGGCGTTGGCTGCTGGGTGCCCCTCGTGTGGTCCTGGGTGCGTGGTGTGGGTGGAGGTGTGGGCACCCCGATCCCTGCTGCAATAAAGGCATGTGGAGAGTTGTCCTGGGAGCATGATGTGGGGACAGAAGGGGTGGCAGGGGRAGGAGGGGGTGGTGGCCAGTGACTGTGGGGCCCCCAGTTTTGGCACCTGGCCTGGGTTCTCCTGACTCCATCCCTCTGATTTCAGCGGCTCAGTTTCAGCCCCAATCCAACCCCCTGATTGCAACCCCACATCCCAGACTCCCAATTTCAGCCACTACTTTTAGCTCTCCAGTTTCATCCCCTGACTCCATCCCCCAATCTCTCCCACTCAACTCACCTCACCTCACCTCTCTGATCCTGAATCCCCCAATCACAGAGTCATTTAGGTTGGCAAAGACCTCAATGATTATCGAGTTTAGCCTTTGACTGATCAAGACCTTTTCAACCAGACCATGGCACTGAGTTCCACGTGCAGTCCTTGAGCATCTCCAGGGCCGGTGACTCCCCCACCTCTCCGGGCAGCCCATTGCAATGTCTAATCACCCTTTCCATGAAAAAAATCTCTGCTGGTGTCCAGCCTAAACTTCCCCTGGTGCAACTTGAGACTATGTCCTCTCACCTTTGCTAGTAGCGTGGGAGRAGAGACTGATCAAACAACAAAAAGCATAATTTTTTTWAAAAAAAAWTCCATTTTCCACGCTTGTTCTGTACATATTTCCACACTCGGCGCTCTGTGACCCCCCCGAGCCCGCGGGGGCGCAGTTCCTCCTCCCGCCCGCCAGACGGCGCTGCGCGGGGGGCGGCGCGGCCGTGCGGCGGTTCCGGTTCCGTGTGGCGGCGGCCGCCGCTCGGTGCCGGCTGTCGGTGCCGCTGTTCGTCTCTCCGTGTGTCCGTGTGTCCGGCTGTCCGTGTGTCCGTGTGTCCGGCTGTCCATCCGTCCATCCCGGCTGCCATCGGGCCGTGCCGGGCCCGCTGCTCGGCGGCGCCATGAACCGGCCCAAGGCGGCGGCCGTGCGGCGGCCCAGCGCCGTGCCCAAGCCGTCCGGTGAGTGCCGGGGGCCGGCTGGGGGGCTGCGCTGCTGTCGCTGTCTCTCGCTGTCGCTGTCGCTGTCGCGGTCTCTCCCTGTCGCGATCTCTCACTGTCGCTGTGTCTCCCCTCGCAGCTCACCCKCCGCCCGGAGATTTCATCGCGCTGGGCTCCAAGGGGCAGAGCGGCGAGGGCAAGGCCGCCGTCACGCTGCTGAAGCCGGCGCCGCCCGGGCTGCCCTCGGAGCGCAAGCGGGACGCGGCCGCTGCCTTGGCCGGGCCCGCCGGGCTGCCCGGCCTCACCAAGCGGCCCAAGCTCTCCTCCACGCCGCCCCTCAGCGCCCTGGGACGCCTGGCAGAGGCGGCCGTGGCGGAGAAAAGAGCCATCTCGCCCTCCATCAAGGAGCCGTCTGTCATCCCCATCGAAGGTGAGGCATCGCTGTCCCCTCCTGCCGAAGCCGCAAGAAACTTCTCCTTTCTCTGGAGTCTCAGCTCAAGAGTCTTTCTTGAAGTCTACACAGTAATTACGTGCTGTCCTTGAGGTTTTTCTTCCCTGGATATAGGGCTGAAGCCATGGTTTCCTCTTCTGTTGGCATTGGGTTATGTCCGTTCTGTCCGAGAGCTGTTTAGGAGCCGTGTATGAAATATGCCCTTGAGGAAATCTCAAAATCTGGATTGTGCTATTCTATTCACATACTTCTTTAGCAGGCTCTGGGTCTGAATGTTGCCTTTTGAATTGTCGTTCCATTTCTGATGTTGGTACATTTGCAGAGGAGTGTGCTAGCGTGGCAAAACAATTAAGGGGCATTGTCGGTTGTGAAACAGAACTTTTAATGGCAATTGGGTAGGGAAAAGCTATTGTAGGGGCTAAAAGTGAGGTGGTCTGTGCTTTGCTGTCCCTTGAGAGTGGTCCTGCAGCACCTCAGGGTGATTATTTGAGGGTAAATGCTGATCCTGTGTGTTGGTGGTTGCAGTTGTCCCCACGGTGCTGCTGGATGAGATTGAGGCAGCAGAAGCAGAAGGCAACGATGACCGTATTGAGGGSGTGCTGTGTGGAGCTGTGAAACAGCTGAAGATGAACAGAGCCAAACCTGACACCACACTCTACCTGAGCCTTATGTACCTGGCAAAAATCAAACCCAACATATTTGCCACCGAAGGGGTTATCGAGGTGAGGACTTGTGAACTTACTGAGGGATCRTTGCTGCCAAATTGTGAGCAGAGCTGCAGTCTCTCTCAGGCTAGAGCATGATCTGCAAGGCTTTGTAAATACCAGAGCTCTGTGACAAGCTGCTGCAATTTGTATTTCTCTTCCTTTCTCAAAGATGTCATGTTTATTATTTTGGTTTTTTTTTGTGATTGATATTCCAGGCACTGTGCAGTTTACTCCGAAGAGATGCCTCCATCAATTTCAAAGCCAAAGGGAACAGCCTTGTGTCTGTGTTGGCATGCAACCTTCTCATGGCTGCTTATGAAGAGGATGAGAACTGGCCAGAGATCTTTGTCAAGGTGTGTGAACTGAGAGGACTTCTGCTGGACAGAGGCAGTGGTGGACAGATTGGGTTGGGAAATGTGGATATGTTGGGTAGGAGAGCAGCACAGGATTTATTACAGTTGAAGGGAAGGGGGTAGCTAGTGTCCTCTTGTCCAGTGTGGGAATGAAGCTTGAGGAGGCAGAAATTGAAGCCTGGGCCCATACTTTTAAAGAAAAATCTCCATGGTTTTCTGGAATGTGGCCTCCATTGCCTTTTTTTGCCTTATCTCTGCTCTTCTCTGAGATGTCTTTGACAGTCTGTCTTGAGGTAAGTATTGCAGAGATTTCTTGCTGTCTGTTTGGTCTGTAGAGATTAAAACAGCCCATTAATTTAAAAAGGCTGAGCTGACCAGCTTCTGTTTTCTGATGGCAGAAGTTGTTGTAAAGTCTTTCTTGAGAAGCTGCCCAGTAGAGCATGGGATGTGATGATTTGTTTGTTTTTTTTTTCTTGTGTGTGACTTGCTTGCAGTCATCTGRTCTGGTTTTCATCCATGCAATGGTTATGCTAGTTTCCTACTTTGCATACTGGAAATCCATAGAAACTCACAAATACTCCTTGAATTGACCCCCTGAATGTGGACTGTTCTCCTTTCTGCAGGTATACATTGAGGACTCCCTTGGCGAGCGCATCTGGGTGGACAGCCCTCACTGCAAGACATTTGTGGAKAACATCCAGACAGCTTTTAACACCAAGATGCCTCCTAAGACCATGCTCTTGCATGGAGAAGTTGGACGCAGCGGAGGGGACCTTAGTGCTGGTAAGAAGGTGTTTGGGAAGCAGGAACAAAGGTTTAGGGAGAGGATGGAGCCTGCAGTGCTTATTGATTTGTGAGGATAGTTTGTTACTGGATGGAGTCATATAGGCCAGGCTTTGCTTTTCCTCTCTTTGGGACTTGTTCATGTCCAGGGGATATTTGAGGGTAGTGAAAAATGGGCCTGTGTGTGATGCAGTGTGAGGAGGTGAGTGGCTGCAGCCTATCTCAGTGATGCTCAAAGAGATCCCTGAAAGAAACTGAATGAACTTGAGCATGAATGATTGATCTCTTGAGAGAGGAGTTGTCTCATGGAGTGTGCTTGTCCTGTCTCTCTTAGGGAGTAGCCCACACCCTTCCATGACAGAGGAGGAGGACAGCCAGAGTGAGCTGCTGATTGCAGAGGAGAAAATGAGCCCGGAGCMGGCAGGCCAGCTCATGCCCAGGTACAGTGCCTCTTCCTCTCCTAACACAGCTGTGTGGCAGATGTGTCTGTAGCTGTGTCTGTGCAGAGCTGGGGCAGGGAGTTCCCTCTCTGTGCTCCTGGGCACCTGCTGGGGGATGCTTAGCATCAGATCAAACTGGTTCCAGGAGAAAAGAGTGGGTTTTGTTTGTTTGAAARTCATACCACAAACAAGAAAGAGTGCTGATGTCTGGACTGGCTTTTGTGGARATGAGTAAAGTGCAATTTGTGTGGCCCAGGTATGAAGACCTTGCAGAGAGTGTGGAGGAATATGTCCTGGACATGCTTCGGGACCAGCTCAACCGGCGGCAGCCCATGGACAATGTCTCCAGGAACCTCCTCCGGCTGCTGACAGCAACCTGTGGCTACAAAGAGGTGCGTCAGATGGCYGTGCAGAGGCTGGAGATGTGGCTGCAGAATCCAAAGGTAAGGACAGGAGCTGYTGAAGCACAACCCTGCTCTGGAATCCAGCCAGGAAGGCTGCATTCTGTACACCAGTAATGGAAAGTGGCTGGAGCTTTTCTGTTCTTTCTTTGCAGTTGACCAAGCCAGCTCAGGACTTGCTGATGTCAGTCTGTATGAACTGCAACACCCACAGCTCTGAGGACATGGAAGTTATCTCCAACCTGATCAAAATTCGTCTCAAGCCCAAAGTCCTTCTCAACCATTACATGCTCTGTGTCAGGTGAGGGTCTGTGATGGGAAGAGGAAGCACTGTGGGAGATGTGCCCAGGGACTTGACATCCTCAATGTCTCTGCATAGTGATTTCAAATACCAGCTTGGGAGCATGGAGTGTCCTGTGTTCATTTAAATGAATTTCATTGTCCTGGAAGTCTTTCAGTGTCCTTTGATATTGTCCTTTGATATGTGCTGTTCCATCCTTTTCACTTTTGTGTGCTACATTCTTCAAGGAGAAATCAAAACAATGTGTCCAGCTGCAAYGAAATGTTAGCTCAGGTATCTCTGTTTTTTCATTGCAGAGAGCTGCTGAATGCACACAGAGATAATCTGGGCACCACTATTAAATTTGTGATTTTCAATGAACTATCAAATGCAAGAAATCCCAACAACATGCAGATCCTGTATACTGTGCTTCAGCACAGCTCAGAGCAGGCACCAAAGGTAGGTGCAGCATCTYGTGTGAGTGCCAGTGACCCCAGAACCCTGGCAGATTTAGTTGTTTTGAGGCTCAGATGAATCTTTACACAGACACCTGTCTGAGCCATATCATACTACTTTGAAATTCTATTATTCTTGGTAGAAATAAACATAAATGGGCATTTTCTAACATTTGAATGATAATGTAGTTTCATGGGGGACACATTATTACAGCTCCTCAGGGGTCTAAAGGACAGAACATCAGCAGCATGTTTTCCTTGTGTCTCATCATGTTGTGGATGCAGCCCCATGACAGTGCACTGAAAGTTTTCTCTCTGTGTGGCCCCAGTACCTGGCAATGGTGTTCCAGGACCTGCTGACCACCAAGGATGATTACCTGCGAGCTTCACGGGCTCTGCTGAGGGAGATCATCAAACAGACAAAACACGAGATCAACTTCCAGGCTTTCTGTCTGGGTCTTATGCAGGAAAGGAAGGAGGCCCTGTATGCAGAGATGGAATTCAAGGTACCATTTTTGACCCTCATGTTGCTGGATGTGCCAGTGATGCACTGAGCTCTTCTGTATCTGCTTTTCTGGGCTTTGGTATCTGAGTGAGTCACTATTTGTGTGTCTCATAGCAGCACTCCCATATCTCATTTCCAAACACCCATGTTCATCATTTTTGRTGACAAAACACTTCCAGAAGGCAGCTTTGGGTATTGCTATTCAACTCGCTCTTTTTTTCTTTTCTATTTTAAGGAGMGGTTTGTCATCCACATAACCGACCTGCTAGCTGTCTCCATGATGCTTGGTATCACAGCCCAGGTGAAGGAGGCTGGAATTGCTTGGGACAAGGGAGAGAAAAAGAGTAAGCAGAAGAAGCTAAGTTCTCTCTGATGATGGGCATTTTGGTAGACACCTGCCCCTGATGTTGGGAGCCTGTTGTCATCCTGGGACTGACAGAGATAGCAGATGTGGTGTTTGCATGGCTGGGTGCTTCTTTTGTCTGTGGAAGCAGAGAAGCTGGGAAGGGGAGCTGTGGATGGAGGGTTCTCAAGCCTGAAGGGGCAGCTGTAAGGATTTACCAAATACCTGGGGCTGAGAGGACAGGCCTTTGGSATAACACTGATAGGATTCCCACACGCCTTCTCACAAAACTGATCCATCTCGCCTGTATGTTGGGGGTTTTGCTGCTGCACATGTCAGAAAGCAAAGTGCATGTTCTGTCAGAGCTGGGGGGCTCAAGTCTTTCTCACATACTGCTCTTCTCTGGCTCCCTTCTCTAGTGGAAGGTGTTCCTGCCTCTGGTGCAGGAGGTGGAACAAGGTGATCTTTAAGGGTCCTTCCAACCCTAACCATTCTGTGATTTACTGTTGATACTTCAGAGCCCTCATTACTGTCTTGAATCTGCCACCCTCCTGCTTGGCTCCTGATGGGGCCCTTGCTGGTGTGTACTTTGTAACCTGACTGTTTTTCAGACCTGGAAGTGCTGCGCTCTTTCCAGAACCAAATTGCTGCTATCCAACGCGATGCTGTCTGGTGGCTGCACACAGTTGTTCCATCTATCAGCAAGCTGGCTCCAAAGGACTATGTGCACTGGTGAGAGTCAGCCTGGTCATCTCTGAGCATAACCAGTCCCTTCCCCAACAGTGTGATGTGTTAGGAAAAACCAGGTATACGCCAGGGTTTGGTTAGATTTCTCCCATTTTCAGACAGGGAGCAGAAGTAGTTTTAGCAGAGTTCAGTCTGGGACTGTCTCCATCTCTGAAATTCCTTCAGATGCATTCTCTTAYGAGAAATATATGATGATGGATAATATTTCTGATTTGTGTTATTTGGGTCCACTCAATAGGGGATTTCTAGTTACCTGACCAAACACAATCCYGTGTTTTTTCTGTCTGAAATCCTTGTTCAGGCTCTGTGGCTGAGGGCTCCATGGATAATTCTGTCTTCAGGAGGACAGGTGGTATCCTGGGGACTTGGTACAAGGCTTTATTGAGGCAGGTCAAGCCAGAATTAATCATAAGCAAGATAAATCAGTGAGAGTATAAAACCCCAGGGCCCATACTGTATCATCCTCTCCRTTCTGATTCATGTTTTCACTGTTGCTAGACTCACTCATCTGAGGAAGCTCCTTCGTGTGTAGGATGGGAAGCTTTAACAGGATTTGGGGGAGACTGGACTGTTGTGCATTCTTGAGCTGCAGTGATGTGTTTACTGTCCTCTTCATCTCTACAGCCTCCACAAGGTGCTCTTCACAGAACAGCCAGAAACCTACTACAAATGGGACAACTGGCCCCCTGAGAGTGACCGCAAGTGAGTGTGTGCCCCTCCCGTGGCGGGTGCAGGTGGGGAGCTGCTCTAGCTGGAGGCACAGGAATGGCTTTTTGSTGATCCTTATATAGCTCTGTGTTGGAAAGGCTTGGAGCTGTGCTCAGATTTTCTTCATCTGTTACCCTGCCATAAAATTGAGCGGTGTTGTTCCACTCTCCATCTGTTCCTCTTCCTCCTTCATTCCTGTTCCCTGTGCCAAGCTSTTCTGTATCTTGGAGTTGTGAGGAGGGCAGCCCCGCACTGTGTGGGTAACTGGGGTAACGTCAGGGAGCTCAGACTTGAGGAGGCTGAAACACAGAGGTACAAGGCAGTGACACTCCAATAAGAATTTGTTTCACATAGTAACATTTGGAGCTGGAGACCGGGGAAGGTATCCTAAGCAAAGCTGAGTGGAGGGTTCTAGGAGCCCTCACGCTGCTGTTTGAAGTGTGATTGATGTCTGGTGTCTCCTGCAGCTTCTTCCTGCGCCTGTGCTCCGAGGTGCCCATCCTGGAGGACACCCTGATGCGGATCCTGGTGATTGGTTTGTCMCGGGACCTGCCCCTGGGCCCTGCAGATGCCATGGAGCTCGCTGACCACTTGGTGAAGAGGGCAGCAGCTGTGCAGGCAGATGGTGAGGCTGCACACAGCTCCCACCAGCAGGAGCTGGCTTCTGTCTCCACATCCTCTTACTGCCACCCAGGGCTGAGACAGCTCCTACCACCCAGCAGAGAGCCTTTGCATCACTTAAAGCATATTTTAGTCGTGATGGCTAAGCATTTGGCTCAGAGCCAGACAAGTACTGCTGTTGCTTTCTCACTAGAGAAGCTTCTTATTTTCTCTTACTGTTTCTCCCTGTTACTAATTTTGTATCATGGAGTGTTTGGGAAATTATTGGTTGTGAAGAGAATGAAGGACTGTGAACAACCACCCAGAGTTTTGAGTCAGCATTTTAAAATTCAATTTAGTCCTTCATACATACTGTAAAATGAAATTTATAGRCTATGCAAAAATGGAAGGGTTGGAAGTTAAATTAATTAACCAATTGTGTGCTCTTCCCAAGTTCATTATTGCTACACTTACAGAATAGCAGTTACAAGAGCAGTCTTTACTCTTACCCCTTTTMTGAATTAATTTAGCATTTGTCTAAATCCCTGCATTGCTGGGAAATATGTCCATTCAGCTGAGCTGTATGTGTTTTTGGCAGAGTTGAGGATGTTGTCACAAGTTTGATTCTAAAGCATCTTACACGCTCTTAGTGCTGACTGGTTAATGGTAGACTTTAATCCCAAGCTGGTCATGGAATGATCTAGACCTTGCTGTTCAATATCCTCTGAAAATGTGTCCAGGTTCTCATACAGCATTTAAATCCTGCACCATTTCAAATACTGGAAGACTCAGAATGAGTCTGAAAACTTGCAACTAAGTTCAAATGCATTTTAGTTCATCTGAGCCCCAGAAGTTCTGATTTGTTGCTTACCTGAARGAGTATATCCAATTCTGAAAAAGTTACAAATATCATATTGGATGGATTTGGGAAAAAAAATACCCTTAAGAATTTAAACCAAATTGCAACTGCAAAGATCCATATCCTTATATATTGACTTAGAGGGTTTTTTTAAGCGTTGTTGCTTTTTAAATGTTGATGTTTTGTTTCTGTAATATCATGAGAGCAAGCCCACAATAACATAGTTGCTTGAAGTAAAATTTTTTTTACACTGTTAACGCTTTTCTTGAAGGAYTTTCAGGCAAGTAGACAGGTCAATAACTTGTTTGGTCTTCTCCTCCAGATGTCGAGGTCCTGAGGGTAGAAAGAATCCAGCTGATCGATGCAGTCTTAAATCTGTGCACTTATCACCACCCAGAGAACATCCAGCTACCCCCAGGGTAAGGCTTATCACACTGATAATCTTGCTGTGATCTACCTCACTTTCACCTTGTGACTAACATTCCTCACTCACAGATTTTAAGATGCTTTTCTCTATTAAAATTTGTAAGAACAAAATGAAAAGGAAGCCTTTTCAGGGTCATGTTCAAGTGGGTATTTCTCCTGAGTCATGGAATGTGCTTTGCTATGCAAGCACTGACCTTTCTGCCCTAGAAATCWTCAGCTGTCCCTCCTGAAAGGTTTTTTTGTGTGTTTGTGTGTGTTTGTTTTTTGAGAAAACCACTGAACTGGCATGACTGAATCTAAGCAGTGCATGATTAAGGAGAAAAGCAAACTTGAGATGGGCTTTAGGAGCCAAACTTGGCCACTTCTCTCTGTTGTTGGCTTTTGCAGGTACCAGCCTCCAAATCTAGCTATTTCTACTCTCTACTGGAAAGCCTGGCCTCTCCTGCTTGTAGTGGCTGCATTCAATCCTGAAAACATTGGTGAGTGTGGACATTTCTCAGAATACCAGTTCTGCTGCAAAAAGTGGCCAAAATGCTTYCTGCAGAAATCTGGTTGCTTGTGTGCATGGCCTGTGCTGGGTTGGTGAGGTAACTGCAGTTAAATAACTGTGGATCTCCTGTTATTGGGTGAAAAATGCATGCAGGTGGGGTTTGGGCCAGCACGTGTCTGTAATTACCTTGTTAGTGCTCTTGAGTGTTACCAGCTGTTTTGAGTTTGTCTCCCCACCTTGTAAGGTGTGACAGACTATATAAAAGCTCTGGTTTTTTTTCCTGTCTTCCTGATTGTTTTTTTCTTCTTTGCTGCAGGTCTGGCTGCGTGGGAAGAGTACCCCTCTCTCAAGATGCTCATGGAAATGGTCATGACCAAGTTAGTATGGTTAAATCCCTGCATAAATCAAATAGGCTACTGAAAACACCCATTTCTGAATTAAGTTTGTGCCATGCAACTRCTTCCTTTCCAGTGGGACTGGTGTAAAATAAACTGGCATCAACACTGTAGTTGGAGTGGGAAAAGTGCCTTCCCTTGACAGAAATATTATAAGCAAGGGAATAAAGCTGAGAAAAAGGGGGAGGGGGATGACTGTGCTGTGCCTTGCTGAGAAGGTCTCASTCTCCTGGCTCCAATGAGAAACTGCTTGGTTTTCTCTCTGTTGTCTTTCAGAGCTGAGGTCCTGTKTTCTTTCTGACTGTGCTTCATGAATTTTGAATAGGACAAGATAACCATTTCCTTTTTTAAAATTTCTTTTCACAGTAATTATTCCTACCCTCAATGTACCTTGACGGATGAGGAGACGCGCACAGAGATGATTAATCGTGARCTCCAAATCTCCCAGAGAGAAAAACAGGAGATTCTTGCATTTGAGGGTCATCTGGCTGCTGCATCCACWAAACAAACAATTACAGAAAGCAGCAGCCTCTTGCTGTCCCAGCTGACAAGTCTGGACCCTCAGTGAGTAGCCTTCTGCATTCTGGTGCCTTTGTGAAATCCCGGTTAACACTAGGCAGAAAGCCTGCTCCTCCACAGGGTGGTTGATGTGGGCAAGAAGAGTCCTGTGGTGTGGTAGCCTGTGGGATCATAGAATCATGGAATGGTTTGGGATGGAAGGGATTTTAAAGATCATCTGTTTCTGCCTGTCACCTTCCTGTAATGTCCCCATGCACTACAGAACAGACTGATCCTCCTCAGGCCAGAGTGAAGATCTCAGCCTGTGGATAASTTGTTGTTTCTGTGACAGGGGCCCCCCTCGCAGACCTCCACCACATGTCCTGGAGCAGGTGAAGAGCCTGAATCAGTCGCTTCGCTTGGGCCACCTTCTGTGTCGCAGTCGCCATCCTGACTTCCTKCTCAACATCATTCAAAGACAGGTGGGTTCTGTTGGCCCTTCCCTCTGTAACTTGAGCAGAGTGGGGGCAAAAGGAATCTAAGTGARATTCAGGGGAAGGTGGTTTGCTGCTCAGGAATTAAATGATGAGTGTGYTGCATCTATTGTTGCTCTCATCCTTTCCAGGCCTCATCACAGTCAATGCCATGGCTGGCAGATCTGGTTCAGTCCAGCGAGGGCTCCTTGGATGTCCTGCCTGTGCAGTGCCTTTGTGAGTTCCTGCTTCATGATGCTGCTGATGAATCGACCTCAGGAGAAGAAGAAGAGGAGGGTGAGAGTAAGGACCAGCGTGCCAAGAAACGCCAGGTGAGCAGTGTCTGGAGATCCTTCTGTACCTGCTTGCTCTGCATCCCAGATTTGGTTTCACTGGACAGGCCAACTTCTTGCTCCACAGAGACAACAGAAACAAAGGCAGCTGCTTGGACGYTTGCAAGACTTGCTGTTGGGACCCAAAGCAGATGAGCAGACAACCTGTGAGGTGCTTGACTACTTCCTGCGACGCCTGAGCTCCTCCCAGGTGGCTTCCCGGGTGCTGGCCATGAAGGTGAGCAGAATGAAAAAACATCTTGACTGAGGTTTGTCAGAAGCCCAGAGCWGAGCCCTAGACTGAGTTCAGAGCCAGCACAGTGAAATTGTTTCATGTTCATCCTCCTTCAGTGACTTGTCTCCACCTCCAAACCCCCATCAAATGCACTTCTGCACTCTGCTGCTCAGAAGTGTTTGTTCAACAGCCAAATTGTACTTTTTTCTTAAGATAGAGCTGGCTTTTGGTACGTTTCCTGTGAAGTTCAGGTGTAGACTCAGAAGACTGTGTGCCATGTGGAGCAATTTGCAGAGTCTGTTATCTGTGGGGAGTGAGTGAGTAGTGAGTGAGTGCCTGGTGCTCTGGAGCACAGTCAAGGCAAAGAGAATTGCAAAGAGCTCAGAAAGATCATGATCAGGCTGAAAATTCAAGCAGGGTGTCTGTCAAGAAAACACATTAAATGAGATGAAACCTGTTGCATGCTGTATTTGGATCGTGCTGTGGTGTTTGAAGCTTGTTTCTGTGACATTCACTGCTATGGAACAGCTCTGTCCATGTGATTTGTGCAGGGCCTGTCCTTGGTGCTGTCAGAAGGAGGAATGCGTGATGGGGAGGAGAAGGATCACCCCATGGAAGAAGATTCTGGCGATTCTGAGCTGCTGCAGGGATATCAGTGGCTGCTGAGAGACCTCCCGAGGCTGCCCCTGTTTGACAGTGTGAGGGCCACGACAGCTCTGGCCTTGCAGCAGGTGGGTGTGAGCAGTGGAGGGATCAGTGCCCAGCTTGTTCTTTTTCTGCTCGTGCTAAAACACTGAACAAGCTCTGTCTGATTGTGACACTGACGTGTGTATGTGCTTGCAGAAGAATTTTTCTTATGTTGGTACTTGTTTTCATTAAATCCTGATTTCTAATGAAAGAAATTCCCATTCTAGGCCATCCACATGGAGACAGATCCCCAGACCATCAGTGCTTACCTGGTGTACCTCTCCCAGCACGCCCCAGTGGAGGAGCAGGGACAGCACAATGACCTCGCWCTGGTGAGAGGAGGGATCTCATGGGGGACATGGGACATGCTGTATCAGCACAATGAGTTTTTGGGAGCATGTTTCTGTCTATGTGTGTGGGTCAAAGGGCAGCCCATGTGTCTGGTTCATGTAATGAAATGAGATCAGAGCAATAACCTGCAGTGCAGCCCATCAGATGGAATGGGGAATGCAAGAGTGGAGAGTGGTTTGAAGGAAATCCCACCACCTGGCAGTGTTTCATGAGTAAGCAGTGTGTGCTAAACCCACAGTCATATGTGTTTGGGGAGAGATTGGGAATCAGGAACTTTAGTGATGGGATATGTACTCCCCTGTAACCAAAACTAGCTTTCTGGGTTTATTTGTGTGTGTAGATTTTGTTCTTTTTTGAAAAGCTTTTGGTGAATTTTTTTWAAATATTTTTTATWTAAATTTTTCTCTYTGGGTACCTTTTTCTTTGCTTTTAAGTCTCATGTGCTGATAGTGCCTCCATAGATCTGTTTATATACGTAGAGGAGGTTAAATGATAAGCATCAGTAGATTTTTTTCTTCAGAGAAATGCTATATAAATGGTTCCTCTGTAATGGGGTGCATCAGAATGCATCTGTGCTCCACTGGAGACGCTAAGATTCATGCAAAGCACTGGCCTTTTCCCTCTTGTGTCAGCCCTGCTCTTGACTCCACAAGCTGATCTCCAGAGTGGTGTTTACTGGGCTGATGATGGAAACTGGAGAATGATGCAGTGAAATGGGGACCTGGCAGTGTTTTGCAGTAAACACCTCCTGGATGTTTTTTCCTTGCAGGATGTAGCCAGACTGATCGTGGAGCGYTCCACCATCATGTCCCACCTGTTCTCCAAGCTCTCCTACAGTGCTGAGTCAGATGCTGTGCTCGTGGCTCTGCTCTCCATCTTCTCCCGCTACATCAAGCGCATGAGGCAGAGCAAGGAGGGCGAGGAGGTGTACAGCTGGGTGAGTGCCTCCCTGCCTTACCTCTGCAGGTCACAGAGGTCACAAGTTAGCAAAAGAGAAGCCTTTTATGGGTTGCTCAGTCTGAATAAACCAGGTTTACCTCAAGAATTCCCTGATCTGAAAATAATCAGATTATGGCGTAGTATCAGAGCCAAGCCTATGTGTTTGCAAAAAGCTTTTTTATCTTTTTCCCCAATATCTTTTGTGGCCACTGTTGGAGATATTCAGTCAGACCAAACTTCTCAATTTGTCCATTCTCATGTTCTCCTTTCTCTCCCCACCTTTGCTGTGTTTTTCTGCCTTTCTCCAGTCAGAGTCCCAGGATCAGGTGTTCCTCCGTTGGACTAGTGGGGAAACAGCCACWATGCACATCCTTGTGGTTCATGCCATGGTTATTCTCCTGACACTGGGGCCACCTCAAGGTTGGTGAAGTATGCTCAGATTTTTTTGGGGGGTAATGAACAATACAGGGAGGCTTTTCTTTATCTGCTGTCTAACATGTCAGGCTGGTGTTAATCCTTCTACTCACAGGCTTGACCRTTGCAGTACTTGTTTGTAGCTGTAGGATTTATCAGAATATTGCTGCAGAGAGTGAAGGATTTACAGGCTRATTTCTTTTTTGTCTTCTGCAGACAGCAGGAAATACTAAAACAACGTTGTGCTGTGGCGTATTGATAGAGAAAGACAGGGTGTTCTAAGTGCTTAGGAACATGGGAAATAATTCTGTATCCCTTCTTAAGCAGGGGATGGTGATTTTTACACCTTACTGGATATATGGTTCCCGGAGAAAAAGCCCCTTCCTACTGCTTTTCTGGTTGACACCTCAGAGGAGGCTCTGCTGCTCCCTGACTGGCTGAAGCTGCGGATGATCCGCTCCGAGGTGCCACGCCTCGTGGATGCAGGTGAGCCTGTGGCACGTTTGTGGGTGTTTCACACCTTGCTGAAAGGAAAGGGAGAGGCTTTCCTGCTCAACTGTGCCCAGTAATCCTACTTGGATGCCTTTAGATGGGAACCATCAGTCACTATTACTTTTAAAGCAAGGGAGTGAGTSTGCATGGGTATTGTGCTTTCTGTGTATTTTAAAGGAAATGGGGGACTCTGAATTGGGGTCCCATCTCTTTTACAACAATTCAGATGGAGCTAAGCTATGCAGTCACCAGACAACAGGCACTGTGGAAAGCTGTGCCTGAAGATGTGAGCTAAATCTCTGGTAGCTTTGGTCCTCATACCACTTGTCAGTGCTCTCTTTCTTCTTGGTATTCAGAGCTTTCATCCCATTTTGCTAATTAAATGACAGCTGTCTATAGCCAAGGATTGAATTATTCAATAATTCCTGCCTGCAGCCATCAAGAGATAGGGTGGAAGTTATTCTTTAATACAAATGATTGCGTTACTGAGGTTCTAATAAAATTAAACAGAAGATCAAATTAGCCAGTGAGTGAATTAACTGGAAGATGCAATAAGGCAGCAATGATTTGCAGAGGAAAGAAAATATAGTAGGCAGCTGTCAGATTTCTGGCTTTAGGCTCTCTTCATCCCTATCATTAATGTGTCACTGTTGGTCCAGACAATAGCATAAGGATCAGGTAATAAAGATGACTGTCTGTGGTCAGCTCAGGGGTCTGAGCAGTCAGTGTTTTTGTATTTCAGCCCTGCAGGACCTGGAGCCACAGCAGCTGCTTCTCTTTGTCCAGTCCTTTGGAATCCCAGTTTCCAGCATGAGCAAACTTCTGCAGTACCTGGATCAGGCAGTATCTCATGACCCACAGACATTGGAGCAGAACATCATGGACAAGAGTAAGAGCTACATGAGGCTGACCAAGGATTTTACTTTTCCTTGAGCAGTTTCCATGAATATTTCCTGTGACTTCCTTGGAAGAATCCAAGCTAGTTCAGCAAACTCTGTGCACAGGCTGCCTTGGAGCTTGTTGTCACTGTAGACACCTGGGTGACCCTTGGCTGTGTTTCTGGAAATAGAAAAGGATTTTTTGGATTGGAGAGTGCAGAGTCCAAAAGTACTTTGGAAGGTACTTTGTCAAAGAAACAAAGCTTCCAAGGGATCATGTTTACAAAACTCTAGGGGAATAGCAGATTCTCTTGTSTGGGGTAGTTGTACAAACAGCCAATTATATTATGCTGTACTGAGGAGGGTCTTCTCTTTTTTTCATTTTTCAGACTACATGGCTCATCTTGTGGAAGTTCAACATGAGAGAGGAGCAACAGGAGGCCAGACTTTCCACTCCCTGCTTACTGCCTCCTTACCAGCCCGTAGAGGTACTTCCTGGGACAGCCTAATTATCAAAGTCATCTTCCAAAATTCTCTCCTTTGTTGCTGTTGAGAGGCACAGGCAGAGCTGTCTTCAAAAGCAGTTGTAGTGCAATAAAGCTACAGTTAGACACCAGTCCTTASTAGAGTTTTTTGCTTCTGGCAAAGGGAGAAATTCCAATATTTTTGGAGTTTATTACAATGAGTTTTTCTGAGTGATACAGAAAAATAGGTTTTGCTTAGACTCAAGAGAAAAGCTGCTGAATTGCTCAGTAGTTAGAGACTGTAAAGCTGAAGGTGATCTGATGTTGGGGCTCCAGATGCTAGCTACCATAACAGCATTTTCCTTTCTTTCCTCTTGCAGACAGCGCTGAGACTGCAAGGTCAAAATCTAGTCCTGAAAACTCTCAAAGTCAGAGCCGGATCCGGGCCTTGAGCCAGGTCCGTGTTCTGGGCCCAGAAGATGATCTGGCAAGCATCTTTCTGCAGGTATGGGTACAACCTCCAGCTGAGTAGCTGCTTCCCTGCAGCAGCTTTACACAATCCATCTCTCTTACACTTGCATCTTGTAACCCCTGATCCTGCAGTGTTTGCAGGYAGTAAATATGAAAGCCCTGATGCAGCGAGGCTGTGTCATTACAGCCTGCCAGAGTTGATACTGGAATTTTTTTCTTGTAGTTGGACGTGATGTGGCTTTTGATCATGCCTGGTTCTGTCAGTGCCTACTAGTGTGTTGCTTTCTCTGCACCTTGTTTGTTCTGTGTGTAGTGCCTTGCCCTTCAGCAGTGGAGGCAGGATTTGTGAAATGCTCACAGGGCCCTGGCAGCAAAGCTGTGTGCAAACAGCATTTGTAAATCTGTACTTGTCTGCTTACAGAGCTCCCCTCCCTCCAYTGACTCCAGAAGGAGCCTACAGGGAATTAATTGGCCAAGTTGGTTGTTGGTATTTGGGTAGCAGGATTCCCCTGCAGTGTCAGTGTTGATAGTCACGTTGGGGTTGCAGAGATACTGCTCATGTTTGTGTACCAGGCATCTTGAACAAGCTCTGTCAGAGGGTTCCCGTTAGCCCACAGTCAGTGTAACTGTGAATGTAAATTACTCCTCTGCCTCAGGGAGGTCATGGTACAGCAAACCTTTCATTTCCTGTCACAAATTTCCTCCCTGTTGTACCCCCCAGCTCTTCCCGCTGACCCCGGATCCTCGGTGGCAGAACTCCAGCCTGCGGCCGCTGGCCCTGGCACTGCAGCAGGCGCTGGGACAGGAGCTGGCTCRCATCCGCCAAGGGACTGTGCCAACCAGCGGYGTCACGGGCAGCGGTGTCAYGGGYGGTGTCATCACGAGCARCRGTGTTTCTGCCAGCAGTGTCAYGGGCAGTGTCATCACGGGCACCGGYGGCACGGCCAGCGATGTCACAGGCAGTGTCATCACRGGCASCGGTGTCACGGGTGGTGTCATCATGAGCAGCGGTGCTTCTGCCAGCAGTGTCATCACAAGCAGTGGTGTCACGGGCAGCAGTGTCATCACGGGCACCGGTGCCACAGGCAGCAGTGTCACGAGCAGTGTCATCACGAGCAGCAGTGTCACAGGCAGTGGCATCACGGGCAGTGGCATCACGGCGCGGCTGCTGCAGGCGCTGGCAGCTCTGCTCAACTCCGCGCACGGCGGCGCCCTGGTCATGGCCATGCACCGCCATCACTTCATCTCCTGCCCGCTCATGCGCCAGCTCTACCAGTACCACGTGAGTGCCTTTGGGAGCGTTCCGTCAACAGGGCTGAGGGAGAAATGGGAAATCTGTGGTGKGGCTGCTCTGCTGTGTGCACACCTTGGGATGCTGAGCTCAGGTTGCCTGGTCATGGGCACCGGGATGCAGGCTGGGCACATTAGCCTAGCACTGCTGAGGTTACCTGCACAGTTGGGTGTACCTKACCTAGCCTGGTGACTCTGCAGCACCATGGATTTACAGTTGGGGGGCTCTGTTGGTTTGGGGATCTCTAGATCATGCTAGATTGGACGTGTTGTATGAGCCAGGTAGTTTGCAGGTAGTTTGAGCTGAAGTCTGATTCATAGAGTCATAGAATGGTTTGGGTTGGAAGGGACCTTGAAGATCACCTGGCTCCAATTCCCCTGCCATGGGCGGTCACCTTCCACTAGACCAGGTTGCTCCAAGCCCCATCCAACCTGGCCTTGAACCCTCCCAGGGGTGGGGAGTCCAAAATCTCTCTGGGCAGCCTGTACCAGTGCCTCACCATCCTCACTGTAAGGAATTTCTTCCCAGCGCTCCATGCCACAGGACACTGCCTTCTCCTCSCTCTTCTTCAAAGTGCTGATGCAGATGCTGCAGTGGCTGGAGAACCCYGCCGTGGAAGATGGTCCCCTGCGTGCTCAGCTGAAGGCCTTTGCTGTGCAATACTCCTCAAGGCACCGGATCAATGATGGTACTGGCACTGGGCAGCTTATGGGACTCAGAGGGGACAAAGTGGGACAAGAAAGAGACAAACAAAACTGCACCTGGAGCAGGAAGTGGGGTGGGCAGCCTTTTAGACAAATGTGCTAAGGAGTAATAAAAGTAGTACGGTGTGGTGCAGAAACTCCTTGAGGGTGTGRACAAGTGCCTTAGCTCTGGGGGCTTGCAGTAGACACCTGGTAGCATTTCACCAAGCACAGCAGATCTCTCAGGGAAAGCTTCCAATTTCTCAGGCCAGGAATTTTGTGTGAGCTGTAGTTTTGGTAGATGAGCATGCAGGAATGCTTCTGSAACAAGGTCACATCGTGACTTGTAGAGTTGTTTATCATCTGCCATCCCTTGGAGGCAGGAGTGTAACCAAGAGCTCAGGCATGGAAATGGGTTTGTGCTTTTGGAGCTTTCTCTTGGCCACATGTCCTGTAAGATGCAGGAGAGCTGTCAAGGGCTGTGGTGGCAATAATTGKCAGTAGAAGGTGTGTTTGAATGTTTGAGTAGTTGTGCCCTGGAGCCACTTGGGGAATCTGTAGGAGGGAAGTCTGCTGTGTGGGCTGGCTTGTCCCTGTGATGCCAATGCTGTGATTCCCTTGCAGTTCGAGGTGGCTTCCTGCACCTGACAGAAGCTCTTACTTTCCGACGTGACCCTGACCTGATCAGCTCCACRGTCTGTGCCATCATTGCAACCCTGAAATCAGGAGAGAAGTGTAATGTGGAGCCAGAGCTCATCAGCAAAGGTATGGATGTCCTGCTCTCCTTCTTTAACTTCCAGCCCAGCCCTGCTGTGCAGGCTGTGGGAATCTGCCTTCTCCCTGGGTCAGAAAATGTGAACTGATCTAAACGTGGCCCTGTCTTACATCACCTCCTTCCCCCCACTGTTTGTGTGTTTATAAACTGTGATTGGAGGCTGGGATTAAGTCTCTGTGGAGACCTGTTGGTTTCCACTAACAAATAGAAATGGAAGGCTGCTGTCACAGGTTAAAAATGGCTTTCCTCTTCCTCACTGAGCCTGGCTATCAGGAATATTGCTTACAAGGTTCCATAGCTTTCACCACATCTTTCTCCCTCTGCCAGTCCTTCAGGGTCTGATTGAAACTCACTCTCCATACCTGGAGGAGCTCCTGACTGTCCTGTTCTCAGCTACTGTTGAGACCACTGCCAGGTGTCCTGCCATGAAACCAATTGCTGTGGTGTGCTCCTTGCTGCTCCAGGACAAAGAAGAAACACCGGTGAAGAAGGAGGTGGAGAGCTGCAGGTGAGCCAAGGCAGYGATGGGAATTCACTGGTAGGTCTGGGTGCATGAAATCAGCACTGACAATGGCCTTGCTTTCTCCACAGTGCTGAATCAGCTTGGCCAGGGCCTGCCTCGGGCCTTCTCAATGACTGGCTGGAGATGTTGGACCCTGAGGTCATCAGCAGCTGTCCTGACCTCCAGCAGAAGCTSCTGTTCTCCTGGAACAAAGTAAGAATTGTTGGACAGAGGGGCTGCTGTGCTGAAATGGCTTTCTGGGGTGCTGACCTGCACCTGGAAACAGGGCAAGGGGTAGTTTTGTGTTTTGCCACATGCTATTATATGAGTTCCAAAGCAGTACAGGTTGAGTAGGAGGGGAGTTCTGGTACATCCTTCTCAGGGCAAGGCTTATGTTTCATCTTACCTTTATATTTCCTCAGCTGTGTTCTTTTCAGAACTTCAAAGTGCATTACAGACACAACTCGGTCCCTTAACAGCCCAGCCAGCTGTGTTTTTGTTGATATTTTTGCAGACAGATCAATAGTTTGCCTAAAGTACCATGCCAGGGTTAAGGGTGAAACTGAATTTCCCATCTGATGCCGTGTTCTGTCAGAAAGTGCTGCCCTAAATCCACGTGCTGTCTGTGCTGTCTGCCTTCCTGGATTGTCATCCTTGTGCCATACACAGGACATCTCCAACATCCACCACACCAGGGTCTGTTTATCACATCTCYTCCTCTTTTGGTGCTCCCAGGCAGGGTCCCAGGTGCCCTCCTTCCGCCCGTACCTCTTGGCTCTTCTGACCCACCAGTCCAGCTGGACCACACTGCACCAGTGCATCAGGCTTCTGCTTGGCAGGAGCAGGGAGCAAAGGTGAGTTGTGTTTTTCAGGCCTAGCAAAGGGCTTGAGTTGGGCTTTTGTCTGTCTGAGAGAGAACAAGGGCTGCCCATGTTCATGATGTGTCTGCCAAAAATAGACTTTGTCAGAAGGATGCTGATTTCAGTCCTGCTGATTTGTGTACCTTGATATAAATGTTGCCTACTGTTTGATGGAAGCAGCAGATAAAGATTTGGCTGTGTTCTRAACAGGAAGTGCTAATTGTGGGTAATCCATCTTGCATTGCCCTTGTTGATAATCTTTATGAGCACAGGATTTACAGGATGGCTTGGATGGCAAACTGAGGGCTGTCTCTGTACCTGGGCAGGCTCTGATGGATCTTTTGGTTTTACTAAACTCCATTTCCAGTCTTTCTCTAACCCTTTCATGACATCAGGCTCCCAGTTCYGATCTCTGCAGCAGCTCTCAAATGCTGAAGTGCCACTGTCATGGTATTGTGCTTAAACTTTGTACAGTTGTAGAACAGGAAATCCTAACACCTAATAACAGAAAAAAAAAAGTAGTATTTCAATTTATTATTTTATTCTTGATCTCTTGCTCAAAAATACATGAATTTCTCAGCTCAAGGTAACAGCTGTGATAGGATGTTCTACACACTGGGGCAGTAAGGTCATGTGTCTGATGGTACCAACTGTTTGTGTTGATGACCTACTCCTGGCCTTGGTGCAAGGCTCCACGCAGCCCCCACACTTGCTGAGTGCCATTTGTTCTGCTCTGTACCCTGTGCTGTGYTTATTGCAACCAATATTTAGTCATAATCTGGGAACAGAACCAAGCCCCTTCTCGGGACTTAATAGATCCTATTTTTACATTTGCAGATGTTTCTTTCTTCACAGCACTCATCATGTTTAGTGATGCTTCCATGTGTTTGTGTGCTGCCYGAGGGCTGTGATGACTCTAATTGCAAATCTGTCTTCTTTTGTCTTCTGGCAGGTTTGACCCAACTGCATCCTTGGATTTCTTGTGGGCCTGTATTCACATTCCTCGGATCTGGCAGGGAAGGGACCAGAGAACTCCTCAGGTATTGGTTCAGTTCTTCCAAGATTCATCTCTGCATGGAGTGAGAGGCAATGTTTTCACAGTGCCTGATTTTTCCATGGCCAAGAGGTGGCTGGAGTGACTCAGGTGCAGCGTGCCAAGTTTGCTGCCTGTACCTCAGCTGGTTACTTAGCTGCTCTGCTATGTTACATATTACAGTGGCAATTTAGAGTCCAAAAAGCTGATAGGAGCACACAAGGTTTGCCCACTTGGCGCTTTCCCTGCAGCAATTGCCACAATATCTGGTAAAGGCACAAGGCTAGAGTGGCAAGCAAGCTAAAACCCAGCATGGGATAACTGCCATTTTACAAAGAAAAGGAGGTCATGTCTCTTCTCCACAGAATTTCTTTGGTTTGGTGATTGAATTATGATTTCTGACCCATCACACATGCTGAAATGGAAGTAAATGAAGAAGTAGAGGAGGGGTAAAGAGGTTTTATTTGGGGCTGTGATGCTTTCAGAGCCCTAGATATGATTCTAAGATGTTCCATTCCAATTGGGGAAGGTGTGACTAGAAKGAACTAAGGATCTTGGGATTTGGTGTGGAATCATTTTGGGGTGTTGTCTTGCATTACAGAAGCGCCGTGAGGAGTTTGTGCTGCACCTGAAGGCATCAGAATTGATCAGCATGGTGGAGCTGATCCTGGCTGAAGCAGAGACCAGATACCAGAACACTGACGAGGCCTCCTGCACACTCATCCAGTCTCGACTGCCACTGCTGCTCAGTTGTTCTCATGGAGACCTGGAAAAYGTCAAAAAAGTAACAGAATATTTGACCAGCTGCATCCAGCAGTGGGGKAGCAGGTGAGGCTGCAAATGGAGAGCACTGTCTGCTGGAATTGTATGTTTTGGGCACAGGCAGGCAGGTGTGATGAGACTTGCCAGCATATSTTCATTAAGAATATCATGTTCCAGAGCCTGTGTGAAAAGTGCATGCTCTCCTCCCAGAGGTTTGGGGAAATAACAAGTGATTTTAAGTGGTATTTAGACCAGGAAGGTGACTTCAAAAGTGAAGTTTWGGGGCTATTTTGCTTTCAGGACTGCAGAATGAAATTCTTGACATGCTTGGAGTTTTTTTTCTTTCTTTAAGGCAGTGGTTATTTTTAATTACTAGTTCCTAATGTGGGATTTCTTGTCTACTCATCCCTTGAGTCACTGCTTATAATACATCCTGCTTGTGACTTTTGCTTTCAAAGCTGAATAGAGACCAGATTGTTTCCTAACAGCTATTTTAGGACTGTGGAAAGAACAGGAAGATGATGTTTTTGTGGCAGTGGAAGGAACTGACCTAATTCCTAAGCCTTGCTTATGGGTGATATTAGGAAAGATTCTGAGTAATCTCAGWTGCTTTCTACTGCCTCCTAGTACAGACTGTGCCAGGGGTTTCAGGTGTGTAGAGATCGTGTTGGCTAATCTGAATAGCTCTGGTTCTGACTTCTTTTCCAATTGGGATGGAAATGGCCATGAGTACCACATGCCAGAACTCTGCCCTGGAGATGTAAGCAGAGCTTTCTTGTCCTGTGCCCTTTGTAACTGCAGTTTTCAATCTCCAAATGGCTTAGTGATGGATCCCCATAGACTGTGGATAGATTCCTGTAGAAGGTGAATGATTTGAGTTGTTCAAAAGAAGCAAAGACTTAAAAAGCACTGATTGAGATGAGTGATGTCTGTGTTTTCACATGTTTGCCACGTGCAGGAAGGCTGCTCCTAATCTGATAGGTCTGGGATGTTTGCTGGTTGAACTAACATAGTGGCCAGTGGCTGACCTCTTCCTTTTTCCTTTAGCTCTGTGGGGAAATGCTGCCAGGACCTTCTGCTGCAGATATACCTGCAGCTACCTGAGCTCCTTGTGCCTATGCCTGAGATGCTTCTTACCAGYGAAGGAGCCAGGGACAGCAGCACTTGCAAGGTAAAGTTAGAGGCATAGGAGAGCCCCTTTCCAGTTGTGTGTGCAGAATGGGTGCTACCTTGATGCCCAGTTTRGAAGGCAAGGACTGGCAAAAGCTTCCTGGGTGACTTTGGTTTCTTTATTTTGCTCTTCTCATACCCCCTCCCTGCCTGCACTCTCCAGAGCTGTGGKTTATTTTGCAGTGTCCTTCTATAAAGTAGTTTAAGCTCCACAAGCTTCTTGTGCCAAAGGCTTCTGTAAGGCACGAGCATGCAGGCATCTGATCCTGCTTTGATGTCTGGAGGGACTGTGGACTTCAGATCCTATGCCAGCTGGAACACTGCATCTACCCACAGATTCTACCTGAAAATAATTTCTTTTAACCCCCCTGTGTAGCTGGAAAGGAATTGGGAAACACTGCTGGAGAGCCAGGGGCTGGTTTGCACATTAAACTTCTTAACAGTTTGCTCATTATTTCCCTTCCAGCTCGATGCCCTGGTTCACAGATTCATTAACCTCCTCGCAGACACCAGTGACTCCAAGTCATCCGAAAGCCGYGTGTGGGATGCCAATATGGCCTGCAGGAAGCTGGCTGTGGCTCATCCCATCCTCCTCCTTAGGTACCTCTGTGGGGCTGGGGCTCATTGAAAAGCATCCACCCATGTCCTAGAAAGGGAACAAACTYGCAGCAATCACAATGATGGTGAGACAATTCACCTTCATGTTCAGAAGTCAGGAGAAAAGGCAGTAAAGTTACATCTCTTACAATGAGGCAACACCTCGTGTYTGTCAGGAAATAATCTTGGTATTGGAGACATGAGGGCAGAATATGGGTGGGAAATAGGGCTTGCTGAGTCTATGGATATAGGGATCAAGATCAGGACTCTGAGAGAGGGTAAGAGATTTTACTTTCCAGGGAATGAGGTAACGTGACTTTCCTGAAAGATATAGATGTGTATTTTCTTATTTGGTGTTTCAGGCASTTGCCAATGATTGCAGCACTGCTGCATGGCCGCGTTCACCTCAATTTCCAGGAATTCAGGCAGCAGAACCACTTGACCTTCTTCATCCACGTCCTGGGGATCCTGGAGCTGCTCCAGCCGCAGGTCTTCCAGAATGAGCACCAGGCGGCACTCTGGGACTGTCTCCTSTCCTTCATCCGTCTGCTGCTGGTAGGAAAATCCCTTCTTCCCTTCATGTGCCGGCTGMTGGCCACTAGATGGGGAAGCTCGTGTAAACCACGGCCAGCCTCAACTCTTCCCATTTGAAGGGAAAGCCTTCCTATGCCTAAGAACAAAAAAAAAAAAAATGTATTAAGCACCTTGGAGGGCTTGAAGAGGAGGCAGGAGGAGACCAAGAGACTGCTCCCTGGTACCCAGTGGTGCAGGATGGGGCAGTGCATTGCTGCTTTTTTTTTTGGTTAACTCTCACCTTTTTGATCCTTTCCCAGAACTACAGAAAATCCTCRCGGCACCTGGCTGCTTTCATCAGCAAGTTTGTGCAGTTCATCCACAAGTACATCACATGCAATGCCCAGGCAGCTGTCTCCTTCTTGCAGAAGCACTCGGATCCACTCCAGTAAGCTTCCTTATGCCTGTTGGTCCATGCACAGATTGCCAGGAGCTAATCAGACAGAAGACAGCMAGAGGATGTGACAGAGTAGCTGTTAGTGTGGCACTTTTTCACCCTTGCCTCCCTTAAGCCTCTACTGAGATGAGCAGGGTATCTCCTTTTTATGAATGAAAACTGAGCCCAAGGAAGTCACATAATGACTTTAACTCATATAATGGCCTAAACATCATATTGAGGTGTTAGTGTCCTGCAACCTTTTCCAGAGGGGCAGCTGGAGAATCTGTCCCCAGAGCAGTGGCTGCAGGGTCCCACCTGCACATCTGTGGGGGAAATGCATTGGAGTTCCAGTTATGAAGAAAGGAAAAATCTTGTTTGTGCTTCTGAGAAGCTCTTTGTTTCAGTGTACATATGTGTGCTGTAACCTGTGCTCATGCCCTTTTTACTACTGAAAGCCAAACATGCCACCTCTTTTTCCCAGTGACTTGTCATCAGACAACAGTGACCTTGCAATGCTGAAGTCCCTCCTGGCTGGGCTGAGCCTGCCYAGTAAGAGTGGCATCTTGGACAGGGGCTCTGATGAAGAGAAGGATGGTGAGTCTGGGTGGGGGAAGAGTTACTCCAGGTGGTGAACCTGCAGTGTGTTTTGGAGAACTGGTGTTTTTGTGAGGTGAATGCTGTGCTTGTTCTTGCAAYAGCTCAATGTGTTTAGAGTGGAGAATGGCACTTGTTTGCCCAGTAGTTGGGAGCCAGTAGCTGGGATGGGTTACTTTATTTTCCTGCCAGTGGTATYAGTCCTTGAGCAGAGCAGCCCTTAGCAAGGGTGAGTTTCCTGGCTGTGGATTTTGCCTTTTTCAATCCACACTGAAGGATGGACCTGTTGGGGGGCACTCTAAGGGTACATCCACTCTTCCTCTGTTTATAACTTGCATGGGAAAATGATTCAGTGTTAAAAGAGCTTGCAAAGCTTCTCCTCAGTGTGAGCTGAGGGGGTGACAGGAGGTGCAGTGAGATTAGAGATAYCACAGCATTGCTGGTGGCTCACCATCACACTGCACACTGCTGGGGAATGCTGGCCAGTCCACAGGCTGTCAGGAGTGACCTGCTCTCTCTCTCTCTCTCTCTATCCCCACAGATGAAGCAGCTGCTGGCTCTCTCCCCCTGGTCAGYGTGTCCCTCTTCACTCCCCTGACCCCAGCTGAAATGGCCCCGTAYATGAAGAGACTCTCCAGAGGCCAGACAGTGGAGGGTGAGTGAGGACCTGCAGAGACACAGGGCAAATGAAGACATTTGTCAACTTTGTTACTTATCTGTCAGCAGCAGCCTGGTTTCCTGTTTCAGTCTTGTGTTTGGAGGTCACCAGCAGTTAAGATGTTGTTCMATTTTTGGATTAACTTGTCCATAACCTCCCGTGATTCTGGAACAGAGGCTTCCTRTGATTCTCTTATCACTTAGCTCAGCAATGCTTCAATGGCCTCTGCTTTGAGGCTCTTCAAGGATCTTTAAGTATTTTGAGAGATAGTATGAGTAAATCAAGGAGTGCTACAGTTTATGTCGAGCCAGGTCTGGAGTGCTGATAGCAATGAAATACCAAACTGWTGAGAAGTAGGATTTGTTAGAAATCCCTACATGGCCTTCATGGAAGAAAACCATGTTAACCTGGCACATGGGAACAATAATCTTTTCCAGAGGTCTTCTGAAATGTCACATGTCCAGTGTTCAAACCTAAGTTGTGACAGTTTCCTTTTCAAGGTAGAATAGGACAGAGAAGTCCTGCCTGGACACTGTTTTTGAAAGAGACATTCTGTGAAGATCTTYAGTTACAAAAGAAGGTGTTCTGGGACTAAAACCCTCTCACCCCATTTAATTTCTTCCTCTGGCTGGGCAGGCTGAGATGTGCTGATCTGGCACATCCCTGTTCTCCTTTTTGAAGAGCTGCCTTTATTRCCCTAACTCTGTGTGCAGGTGGGARAACTTGATGGCTTGGRAGATTGGTTTTGTGAAAAAGSAAAGAAAAGACCMTTTACTGGATCAGRGGATTTCAGTCACCCTTTCAACYTGTGTCTTTCCCCAGACATCCTGGAGGTGCTGACAGACATTGATGAGATGTCCAGACGGAGGCCAGAAATTCTTGCYTTTTTTGCTGTGAGTATTGGTGTCTCAAAAACTGTCACTGGAAGGGATTCTTCTCACCAGAGTCTGTGTTGCACAGCCAGCTGAAGCACTACCCTGTGCTTTTTGAGTGGTTGTTACAGCATCTTAGGAGAAATGTATCCTCAGTTAGCCCTTCTGAGAGCAGGTGCTATTTCCCTCCATTGCATACTGGGTCTGCCATCTACTTTAGGTCAGAGAAAGAATTAACCCTCTGTCCCTTCCCAGGATTAGGGCAAGGAGAGAACAGAGCWGCTCTGTTAAAAAAGCTGGAAACTAGGGAAAACTCAGCTGTCCCACATGAAATAAGATTACAGAAGGGTGCTTTAAAGTATTCAAAACCAGGATAATCTGTCATACAAAGAGAGATTTCTGGGGTCAGCCAGTACCTGCTGGATTTGTGTTGGGCTGGTTTGGTGTGGAGGGGGAGTTACGCCAATCTGAGCAGTTTGTGCTCCCTGAATGGTCCCATGATCCAATTTGTCCATCTTTCAGACAAACCTACAGAAGCTGATGAGTTCAGCAGAGGATTCCTGTCGGAACCTGGCCTTCAGCCTGGCTTTGCGCTCCATCCAGAACAACCCCAGGTGAGCYCCCCTGGGACTGGGGCCGTGCTGGCTGGTGATCTGGGCTGCACTGACACTGTCACCTTTCACTCCCAGCCTTGCTGCAGATTTCCTGCCCACCTACATGTACTGCCTGGGCAGCCGGGACTTCGAGGTGGTGCAGACAGCGCTGAGGAACCTGCCYGAATACACCCTCCTTTGCCAAGGTCAGTGGCATCTGCCACCTTTGGGGCACAGTTGGCCCCACAAGGGTCAGAGCTGGGATTCTGTGCTGGGAGGAGAGCAGCTCCCATGGGAAGTTGCCAAGGATTGCTGTTTCTTAGACCAGGCTGTCAAWACCAACAGTAGCTTTGGGCTGAGCTTCACAAGGGGGGTTTGTTGTAGAGACAAGGGGGGCTTCCTTGATGTAGATTTGCTCCCTTAGAGTTTTCTCTGAGTTGTGACTTCTCACATGGTGACAAATCCACAGAGCTGTTAGAGGGTGGATTGTGCCATGTTCTTATGGAAGGAGTGAATTTCTGGTGTAGTTGCAAATATTCACCTAGTGCTTGTTGGTGGATTGCTCTTGCTTGCACGTGAAGCCCTTGGGCCAGTCCTCACTCTGCCTTTCTCTTTCCCAGAGCACGCTGCAGTGTTGCTGCACAGGGCCTTCCTGGTGGGAATGTAYGGCCAGATCGACACCAGCTCTCAGATCTCAGAGGCCTTGAAGATTCTGCACATGGAGGCCATGATATGAACATGTGGTTCTGGGAATTTCACTTCCAGAGGAGTTATTTTAATGGATTCATCAGCTGCATTACAGAARAACAGTGTATTGCACCCCATGTGCTGGAGGATCAAAGAGGTGATGAGGCAGGCCAGACTGTGCTGGAAAAGGAGAGGGTGCTGACTGAAGATYAGAAAGGGGCAAGGATCATTCTGGCTGGTTGAGATGCCATTATTGTGGGAGAAAAATCTCCTGAACATTGTGCCAAACAGGGACCACTTCCTTCATGGGGTCTTGGGGCAGTGGCTGCCCGTTTGTTGTTTAGGGTTTTTTGTCAGTCCAAGAAGGCAGAGCTGCTGAGAGAACAGAAGGGAGTGAATGATGGCCCTTGCACTTGAAGTGTCTGRACTCTCTGTGTTGGAGAGAACATTCAGATTTGTGCAGGGGAAGAGACCACTTTGGTTTCTGGGGGCGGGTGGTTTTTTTTTTTTTTTTTTTATTTTATAATTAAAATTCTCTTTGTTTCCATTGTGCCTTTCTGTGCTCCTTTGGGCGTAGGTTGACATCCCTCTCCCCCTGTTCTTCAGCCTCTTGTTACTCTGGACAAAGCATCTCTCAAAGATCTGTCTCCATGTCCAAGTGCTCACAGAGCTGTCTTGGCTTTTTACAGGATGTGCCAGAAATGRAGGAGCTTTGGCAGGGTCAGTGGGGTACCATGGATGAGTTGGGTCAGCACCAGCTGCTGACAGGGCAGGACAACTTTTAAGAGGTTCTTCAGAAAACTTTTGTTTAAAAACAAATTAAACAGACTTCTTGGTACATCAGCAAACATCCCAGCAGCTGGCCACTGTCACAGTGCAGTCTTTGAACAAGCAGCTGGGTTTCCTTTTTGGGATCTGCCCGTTCCTCCTGTGATTCTTCTGACCATGGCTCTCTGGTCCTTGCCTGTGGATAGGAGTGATGGCTTCTTTGCCAGCTGTCATTTGAGGACAAGGCTGGGGTCAAAAGCTTCCTGCCCCCTGCTCCAGAGAAATTGYTGCTCTGTGTGCTTGTTCTCCAGCCTCACTTAACACTAATCACTAGTTTGTTCTCATGCCATTTGTCTCTATTCCTCTGGTGCTCCACTTGTTAGCAGAGGAACTCTGCAGTATACTGAAGACAAACATCCTGGAGGAATTTTATCYATATCTCCTTGCTGGTGGCAGGGACAGTTGTGACCTCATAGGTGGCTGGGTGGAKAAATATTGTCTGTCCTTGCACATGAGGAATACCACAGCTGAGCACTTTAGCTGGTGTGTCAAAATATGAATGAATGTCCAGCTGGCTTTGCGGAGACATGGAGGAGGAAAGGGGGAGAGCTGAACCTCCCATCAACTCTTAAGTAGCCTTGTCTTTAAACAGAGATTAGAGCCATCAGTTMTGGATGCAACATGCTCTTTTCCTCAGCAGCATCTGCTTCGCATCCGGAGCCACTACTGTGGCAATTAGTTACATATAAATTATGTGGAGGAACAGCTGAAGGAGATCAAGTCAGTGGAATGGCTTTCCTGAGGGGCTCGGTGACAGCAGGATTAACGCCTGACCAAGGGGAGCCAGTAATCTCACTGGGAACCCTTACCTTAGTCCCTTATCACACATCATTAAGGCACTGCTCAGTTTGTCAGGGCAGGGAGACAGTTCTGGTGCTGCTGTGGGCCTAGAGCAGCTGGGAATTTGTGGGACTTGTTGGAAAAGGGTTTTCAACAGGGCTTTGAGTCAAGGAGCAAGAAAAATGTCTCAAGACTGTCATTGCGCAAAGGCAGTGAGTCAAACACAATAGTGGTGCTTTGGTGATGATCCTCTCTGCAGCTGGGGCTTTCCAGAAATCCCACTCGGGGGCTGCATCTAGAAACATTTACAGGCAAAAGCAAACAATGTGGTTGGTCCCAAGTTCTCCTGTGTCTGTTTGGCAATGCCTGTTGTGAGCAGTCCTGGTTTACAGGAGCAGGACATGCTTGGATGTTGGCAGAACTACTTCATGACCCCTCAGTGCAAAACAGGCAGGTTTTGCAGAACTCTGGAAAGAGATGTGTCTGGGAAGGTGAAAGGAGCAGCTCTTCCGCAGCAGCAGCAGCAATCATCTTTTGGGAACTCAGGAAACAATGTCAAAGGGAGAGAATGTGGGTTGAAGTCACTCTGCAGAACTGAGACTTCCCATCCATCTCCCAGTACAAAAGTCATTATCTGTGACTTGTTGATCTTTTTGCTGTATTGAAGGTTCCCACAATGCATTTTCTCTGCTGCCATCCTCTGTTTGGACCCGGTGGAGCTGAGCAGGTTGCCTTGGCTTGRAGCRCATCATCAAAACCAGATCAGTGCTGCAAACAGGGCTGTCAGGGGCTGCCTGGCTGTGTGGAGACAGCTCAGGGCAGGAGCCTGCCCTGCTGTCGGGGAAGGCAGCTGTGACTGCTCTCTAGTCACAGTGGTACTGATGCCCTGCCTRTAATCTGTGCTCTGTAACTTCCATCTCTGCCTGGCTGAGCACCTCTTCTCCTCCCATCGCAGCTGGGCTGACATTGTCACCCTTCACAGCTCTCCCAGGCTCCTCCCRGGGCTGGAGCCMTCTYCTCTTCAAGAGCTTGTGCCTTGATCACCAGAGGAGTGGTGAGGARATGTGCTGGGTCCAAGSCTGTGGGSCCCCATGGCTCACCCAAGAGCAARTCCCTGCTCYCAYCTGCCTTACAGGCAGCACATCCCAAACTGGTGCGAAATGCCTGCTTTAGGCACTTCACCATCTCCTCCATGGAGAGCTTCCCTAAGAGAACTGGGCTGCCACAGCTGGTGTCTGGGGCTGGGGAATGTGCTTAACTCTGGCTTATGGGCAGAGATACTCTGGGAATCCCATCCCAGCTATAGGGGGAGGCATGATGGGGAAGAGAAAACTGGCCAGAGGTTTGTTGCCCATCCCGTGGCTGCAGCCAGCTCAGGGCAAAGCTGGCACTTGTCCAGCATGGACCTCTACTGCTTGGCTGGGCACAAGTGGGCATCTCTGAGCTGGCCATGCCACGCACCTGCCAGGCCCTGTGTGGCTGGAATTGTGGTCCCTCACGTGTGCCAGTGTCCTGGAGCTTTGTGGCTTCCTCACACAGCTCTGGGCAAGGTTGAGCATTCCGGGAACAGTGAGTGAGGGGTATCCTGGAGCAGCACGTGAATCTGGTCATGAGCAGGGCATGACTAACCAGGGAGKTGCCTGCCTGTTCCTGCCTCAGTGGCTGCTGCCCTGCGTGGCACTGGGGAGCTGGAAGAGTCCCAACAGTGAGCTCAGAGGCAAATCTGCCYGATCTGCTGCGTCAGAAGCAGGGAGAGGTGTGCAGGTAACAGCCACCAGCTGGGGTTTCATGGTTAAAAGCTGATGTGCCAGCTAGAAAAAATGAGAAAGGGTAAAGAGAAGCCTCACTTTGCAAGGGGCAGCAGGCAAGTCTTGTGCAAAAGTAAAAGGAGAGGAAAACTCTATCTCCATTACCTCGCCTCTGTGAGTGGAGTCTGTTTCCAGGACTGCTCCCTGGGGCCCTACCATCCTCTTCCTCCAGCCAACCCCATCTGTGACCTCCATCGGTGACAAATGCAATCCTGGCCCTGCCTGCCCTCAATTAACTTCCTTCTGGCCATGCCACAGTTCAGGACAGTATCCTTCACACTTAACTCGAGTTAAAAACTAAAAATGGTAAAGACTTTTGTTAACTTTGTGAGTGTCAAAGCCAGCCCTCTGCCAGCTAAGTAGYCTGGCTGCTACAGGGGTAGCATTTGCCTAAGGGGGACTGATCTCTGTTTTACTTCTCCTTGTATTTAAATAACCTGCCCCTAAAGCAGCAGAACATAGACCTGGCAATTTCCTGTCATTTTAAAATCAGAAAATCTCTATAGTAACGTATCTGCCTGGCCTGCATTGCTGGTGGTGTCTTACCTTTGGTGTCAGCCTATTTTCAGGAACAGCATCTCTAACACAAGAAGATATTGGCAAAAAATGTCAAGACCCCCAGCAACAATTAAAAAATTAATTAAGCTACAMTAACCCAGTCATTGCTGGGTAATTATTAAGCTGTAAGAATTGCTAATTGTCTTATTACCATTAAGCAATTATGCAAATAATGGAAAACATACCATAAGTGTAGTAAAATTACCTCCCTCTCTCTCTCTCTTTTTAAACCAATAATGATATTAAAAATCTAAAATGATGCATAGGGTTTTTTTTGTGAATATCTCTGAAGAGAAGTGAGACCTGTAAGGGTGCTCAGCCCTTTTGGGGCATCCCAAACACATCCACCATGAGTTCTCTTGCAGAGCTCTGGTTCTGCACCAACCCAGACACCAGCACAGGGGCACATCAGGTTTGGTCTGGGTGAAAACAAGGCAATTTCTAGTTTTTCAGATCAATTCAGTGCAAAGGTGGAAAGYTGTGGCCTTCAGAGTTACTCTGTCTCAAGGATTTTATTGCTATTGAGTTAGTAACCTGAGGTAAGAGCTGGCTTCTTTTCCAGGCAAGGTTCCAGCTGGATTTCAGGGTTCAGCAATAACCTGAATGATGAGCAAGTGTCTTTGTGTTCCTTGAAACAAGAACAAGACCTTGCTTTTCCTCACTACCAGGAAAAGGAAACTTCACTTACTCATGCTCACAACAGGCCTGGAAAACAGTGATTTTTTGCTTCAGCACGTTCATACAGTTAATCACTAACAAGTTTTATTGGTTTTTGTAGGCTTTAAACTCTGCTCTAGTGATAAGACACAGCATTTCAAAGTACCCAAGCCAGTTCCTGCTCCAGGGTGTGTCGTGCTGCCGTGGTGGTGCCTTGATAAACGTGGGGTCACTTTACCCAATTGCATGATCCAAACAGGTTTTGGACTGCAGAACACACCTTTGCTTTCACTTTCTGATAAAAATGGGGATGTTTGCAGATCCTGGAGGACAAGAGAGAATGCTCTGCCATGGCATGCAAAGACTGGGGGTCACCACTGCCTGTTTCCCCTTCTTGGAAGACAAGGGGAGATCACCTTATGACATAAACACCACCCCAAACCTCTTGGAGAGCTGCTTTTATCTCCCTGGGACTGGTGACCCACCAGACTGCTGTTCATGTATTTTCATTTTTCATCTCACCTGATGTGCAGGATGCAGTATGTGGGCAGTCTCTCATTGCTTGTTGCCTGGAAATGACTTTCTGAAATCACCCTCTAACCCATCCCTCACCTCACTGCATTGGGGGACAGGAAAGCCGGCAGGAGGGGCAAAGGAGAGAGAGTTCTTTTTGTTTTGAWGTGACATTGTGTTATGCCTTTGCTCTGATACCCACTGGTTTTTGTCCTGTGAGGTTTTAGGATAATGGGTTTACCATTTATGAGCTTCTCAGGGGKATGTGTTGCAGAGAGATTTACAAAAGTGCCTTTTCCTGTAACTTCACGTTTCTCTTTCATCTTCTTGGAAGAATGGAAGAAGTCTAAATTCTTGTTCAGACTTGAATTTTGTGATAACTTTTTTTMTGCTACTTTTGCAGGTCAGACTAGTCAGACTCTGAGGGGAGGCAGGTATCATGTGGAAGCATTTCTGCGTGAGTAGCTGTGAAATTGTTGGGGTTTTCTTTTCCCTGTTTTGGGCCTTTCTGTCTCTGTGGAGTCAGCCTGGCTGCCTTCTGGGAAGAGAGAGCTGATGAGGCATGTTACTGATGAGACGAATATTTTTTCGTTCTTGTTTTAAATCCCTCAATTTAATTCAAGCCATTGGCAGGGGAATGTATGAGAGCTCTTGGCTACAACACACACTTCCTATTGTTGGGAGTGAGCAGCCCTGCACACAGCCTGCGGCRAAATTATGAAGTAGCTCGATTTGATCAGCTGATTTCTCACAATAGTTAAAAGATGTGATTTTTTTTCTCTGTTGTTATGCTGTCTTATGAGAAAAAAAAATGSATCACTTGGTTCTCAGCTGCATGAGGCCTCACATTTTCTGACACAAGGAATCAACCCCTCACACCTTGAGTCTTCAAGCTGACAAATGTTGGTTGTTTTTTTGGGGTTTTAGGGTGGCCTAGTCACATATTTAAGTTTTTTCTTTACCAGTGGCAAAGTCCATTAGTTGCTGCATTTGGGAWCCAGGATAAATTTAAGAGGTGATGGCAGAGTGATCCCTACTAGTCATACTCTTTGCAACTATCAGGAAGCACTCAGCATTTCTTTGGTGCAGTTTGGTATTTAAGAACTGAAAAGAACTGAGAAAGAAGAGTGTCTATAAGTAGGGAAAAATAAATTAGTCCATGTCTGTGGATTGCTCCAACAAGCTTCCAACCACACCTTGGGAAGGGATCTCCAGGACACACTCTGCATCACCAGTGGGAAACCTCACCCAGCAGCTCTGGGAAAAGCTCAGTGAGCAGGGGACAAGGTCTGCAAAACAGGATAAGGACCTATAAGGCTCCCTCGAAGGAAAAGATGTAGAAAGGAAAAGTGTAACGCAGAGTAAGGATTTGTAAGCATCATCCCCTGAGGAGCAGCAGTTGTGGGTCATAGGCAGCTGTGCAGGCAGCTCAGCTCCCTTCCTACCCCATTCCTCTCTCAGTATGTGTTACTTTACCTGTTGGTGCATTAAACACTCATCATAGCTGYAAACTCCCACAGAGCTCTCCTTAATCACCAGCTAACACTGCACGAGCCTCCGCTGCCTGTACTTTGAAAAGCCATTTATTGGGCCAGCAGTAATRCTCTTACTGCATTAGCCAACTCCTTCAGCAATGTCATTTTAATCACCTTAGTGGATAATGTGGACCTGATTCTTCGGGTGTACCAAGGGCTGTACCTCCAGACTAACCCTCTTGTGGGATGCACAGCTTGGAGCCAGCAGCTAATAGTTTCTTCTTCTGGAGTCTGCAAGCCTGGATTTGTGGTGTGACTGCCCCAGTGATGAGGTGAAACACAGTGCCCTGTGACTCACAGGAAGCCACAGCTGCTCTGAGTCCAGCCTGCCTTTCTGTTCCATGGGTAGGTGTCCCCTGTCACCCAGCCCCAGCTGCCCCTTCCCAAAGCACGAGGTAGTGAGAAAGATTGACTGCATTGACTCATTAAGCYGGGTTCGTTAGAAGACAGATTGTCATGTTAAACAAATATATTTTAAAAAACTAAGTCTCATTCCCTGGGCCGTGCCCCATCTGGGCYATTAAATCTGAAAGGGGTAAGTACAGCTGTGTCAAAGCTGTGTTCAGGAGTTGATTTTCACTGTTTTTATGACTGGCAACTGGCAACCACTCCATTTGCAAACATCATTTCTCTCTCCTCGTTTCCCAGTGCTGCACTATGGCAATTGGAAGCATAGCAGGGATGAGCACTGCTAAACGGAAACTCCACAGATAGATTTCCTAAACTCAGCACTTCTTTATTTCACCAAGCCCTAAGTTATCTCAGGATGGGGAGGGCTGCTCATCATTAGCCAGGCTTTTTGTAAATAATGCAATTTCACCAAAGGTGGTGTGGAAATGTGGGACAGCTCATCTTTCAAGTGTCTTTTTTGAGAGAAGCGAGGGGTAAAAACCCAACTTTGAGTTAATCCAGCATTTCTTTTGATCRATCCCTTGGTAGTCTGATTAATTTCAAGTGCAGATGTTTCTGCTTTCCATCACAGAATACATCCAGGACTTGGGAGCAGGCTCACAGTGCCGTATTTCCTCCTCACCACACCACGCCACTCTTGTTACGGTTGTGCAGCAACATATGCTAAGGCCTTATTACAAGGGATTCCTATAAATGGCATAAAGGATTAATAATGTATTTATAACACAACTTTGTTTTAGTATAAAGTGATCTATAAATTTGTAATAAATGTTTTATAATGTTTTTGTAGCCTGTTATAAATGATAAATGGGAGACTATAGATGCCACATCAAATATTCATGCTGCATTGTGTGCATTATTATGCCATTACTGTTCAGGAAACCATTAATAATAAAGTGAATGGAGATGTAAAAGTTGCTGACATGCCCAGCAAGCCATTTATAATGAAATGTATAATCCTTACCATAAAGTAAATACATTGGCCCGTGATTGTTGATGAAATGGAAACACTCTGAATTATTTGTGAGGTATTTATATATTAATGTATATTATCCATATCATGTCACAGAAATGCCGTTAATATATTATATGTATTATTGATTATTTTTACCTAATTTATAGGCAGCTGTTTAAGTGTTACCTTGTCTCTTCTCGTGTTTTGTCAGCTGCCTGAGGTCTGGTGAGTTATTTTACGGGATGTGCGTGCTGCGGGGCAGCTGTTGCGAGCTGGATTGAGCATTTTCGTGCCCCTTTCACCCAGCCACCCCAAACTTCTCTGTGAGCACGGGGCGTGGAGGAGCTGCGGGGCTTTTCCAATCCGAGCGATTTTTCCATCATTTCAGGGCACTGCCGATGCCTGAAGCGCTGCCCCAGCACGGGCAGACCCCAAACTCCCTCTTTTCCTAGCCACAACGAGACCTCTGGGCAGGTTCTGGGGAGGTTTTTGGGCAGGTTTTGGGCAGGTTCTGGGCAGATTTTTGGGCAGGTTCTGGGCAGTTTTTTGGGTAGGTTCTGGGCAGTTTTTTGGGACGCTTCTGGGCAGTTTTTTGGGCAGGTTCTGGGCAGGTTTTGGGCAGGTTTTTGGGCAGGTTTTGGGCAGTTTTTTGGCAGATTCTGGGCAGGTTCTGGACAGCCGAGCTTCGTCCTCCCTCCTCCTCCTCGTCGTTCTTTCTCTGGGGCGGGGGAGCGGCTCCGGCTTTGCTCGTCCTTGGTGTCACTTGGTGATGCTGTGGCTCTATCCGCCCACCTAGAGCGGGATTATCCAGCGCATGGTTACATTTAGGCGATTTATGGCGATTTTTAGCTCTCTCACCTCCAAACGGGGATGAAACATCCCTCCCAGTAACTAAATACGATTCACGCCTCCCCTGATGACCGCCCCGTGTGGGGCAGGACGTTTTTGTGCGGGAGCAGAGGAAATTCCCCTTGCCCTTGGCAGCGGCGCGACCAGCGGGGCTCCGTGTGGCCGCAGCGGGTGCCGGGGGAGCCGCTGCCCGGTGCCCTGAGGGGAGGCGGCCCCACAGCCGCAATCGAGCCTTCCCCCGCCGCTTCAGCTCCGGGGGTCCCGGTGCCCTGAGGGGAAGCGGCCCCACAGCCATAGCCGCGCCTTCCCCGCCGCTTCAGCTCCGGTGCCCTGAGGGGAGGCGGCCCCACAGCCGCAATCGAGCCTTCCCCCGCCGCTTCAGCTCCGGTGCCCTGAGGGGAGGCGGCCCCACAGCCGCAGTGGAGCCTTCCCCCGCCGCTTCAGCTCCGGGGGTCCCGGTGCCCCGAGGGAAGGCGGCCCCACAGACGCGCCGTCCCCGCCGCTTCAGCTCCGGGGGTCCCGGTGCCCCGAGGGGAGGCGGCCCCACAGACGCGCCGTCCCCGCCGCTTCAGCTCCGAGCGCGGCCCCTCAGGGCCGACCCGCCCCTCGCCCGCCTCTTTCCCCGCCCTCACCGCCGGTCCGGCCGCCACCGCCGGCTGCTCGGCCCGGGCTGGGCACGGCGCGGAGGGTCCCGGCTCTGCCCGGCCCTGCCGAGCCCCGGCGCCCACCRGGGCTCCCCGCGGGCCATGGCGGCCATCCAGAACCTGCAGCTGTGGTGCCGGCAGCAGTGCGAAGGCTACCGCGATGTCAGCATCACCAACATGACCACCTCGTTCCGCGACGGCCTCGCTTTCTGCGCTATCCTGCACCGACACCGCCCCGACCTCATGTGAGTACCGTGCGGGGCGTCGAGGGACGCGGCCCGGCTGTAGGCTCGGAGGGGCTGGGACACGCCGGGACCCTCGCTGGGCTGGGGCCATTCCCCTGTCCATGGAGCTGTGGATGGGCTGGGGCCATCCCCCT
>NW_026623657.1:201843-265588 GCF_030028575.1 Malurus melanocephalus | reverse complement strand
CAATCCATCAAGTTGTGGATGGGCTCTGGCCATCACTGTGACTCCAGTCCCTCCAGCTTCCCTGCCCTCCCTGTGGGCACATCACCAGCAGCATTCTGCTCACACCCACGCTCAGAATCTCCAAGAGAAAAGCTCCGCTTTCCCAACCTACATGCTGGGTTTTTTCCATCTATTTTTCCTTTTTCCCTTTTCTTCCCTCAGTAGCTGGATTGTAAATGTTCTAAATGCATCCTTTCCATTGTAAAACAGGTTCAGGCACCAATCTTTGGGGCAGCATTTCCTTCTTTGCTGTTGTGTTTGCTCTGGCTGGGCTCTCCTTGCTCAGTCTGACAGCAGCACAGCACTCACRAGTGGCGAGGCGAGGGCTATTTAAACAAAATGCAGTAAAAGGGCAGGGCCCCACAGCCACTGGATTCCTGCACATCCTTGTTTTTCCCATCTAGAGCTCTGCCTGTGGGTGGTTAAGTGCCTTCCATGCCTTGCTGGTGCCACTGCTGGTGCCCTGTSATTTTGGAATTGTCCCTCCCCAATGTTGACATCTGGGAAAGTGAAACCAACAAGGGGAGTCATACAGATCCTGCTGTGTAGTTGAGGCTTTTTGGTTTTTGGGTTTGGTTTTTTTGTTTTTCATTCTGGGCTCTTTGGACTTTGAGATGGGGAGATTGAGGGGGAAGATTAAAGCAAGGGAGCACTGAAAAGAGTGCCCAGGATTACTGATTTAAGCTTTGGGTCTGTTCTAGTCAGATATGCCCAGCTGGATGTGGAGCAGTTAGGGTGGTCTGTACTGCAGTTTTCCCCCTGTCCCATGTATTTTGCCTTTTTCTTCGTGCTCCCAGGACAGCCTGCCACATCCCTCTTACAAATGTCTTGCTTCTGGTTGGACCCAAGAGAAGAGCCCTTCCTGTTTTCTCTCCTGTGTTGTCTCAAAACTTGACAGAAACTGGAGCAGACTTGGGAAGGAGGTTTGTGCAGGAACTCGAGGCACACTTTGTTGTCCCAGTGCTTGGGCAGTCACCGTGGTGCTGCTGTGTATGACTTCCTGACATGTTGTCACATCCATGTGACTCCAAATATTTCCTTTCCTTCCTTTGATTCACAGTCCCAAAAATACAAAGTGCCGGGGCAGAAAGGTTGAGGTGTTTTCATGGAGGGGCTGTGACTGCTTCCTGCAGCTGGCCCATCCGGAGCATGGCTGTGCACAGGGGCTCAGTGATGTGAGAGCTGGAATCATCCTGGTTGTGTATAATCCCTGAAATGTGCAACAGGGGTTGTGGATAGATATCTCTTAAATAAATTGTCCTGTGCTGAAGAGGGAGRATGTTCCTTGAGGCATCTCTCTGTTCTTGTTCATTTTCTTTTATGGCTGACATTCTGCCTGACTTTATTTGGGACCTTACAGAAACTCCTTCTGGCTTGGACCAGCTCAGCAAGGGCTRCCTGAAGGTTAAAGTGAGGGAAGCCTTTATTTGTGACCTACTTCATCAGTGTCAGTGCTGTAATACAGGAAAGCACCACGTGTATCATTGACTGGGCAAAGTCCTGCTGGAAGGAAATGATGCTTTCAGGTGGCTGGTGCTCAGGGCTGCTGGGTGCCATGTGTCAGATCCTGGAGCGAAACACCCGTGAGATTCTCCACGTGTCCCTGAAAGCATCTCTGAGTGTTGTTGGTGCAGGGGACAGCAGTGGAGAAGTGCAGCTGGGTGTCCGTGATCCTGTTTCCCAGGAGTCCATCCTGGGCTCCTGTCCTYGCTTCTACCAAAGATCCAGTTAAAGATTAAAAACATCAGACTGAAAGTAAAACTAGAAAGGTGTAGTTGATGTTTGGAGCACTTGGTGTGTTTGCAGCAGCTCTGCTGCATAAATCTCTTGCAGAACATGACTGAGTCAGAGTTTTGCAACAGTGTGTTTTCTGTCTTGGTTTAYACAAATGACATTCCTGAGCTGAGTGCAGGGGATTTCTCCTGCAGAAGCCTGAAAAATTGCCAGGCAGACTTCAAGCTCAAAACATGGACATAATCATGGGCTTCTCTTGTGGGCTGTGTGGCTCAGAGGACAGGCTGGTGTGGGTCTCTCCTTCCTTCCTGTTTTCTTGCTGGAAAACATATGGAAAATATGATAACTTCTCTTGAACTTSGCTGATGTTGGCTTGTGTGTTACCAGTGAACAGGGCAGGCTGTGTAAAATTAGAAATGCATTTCCCACTCACTTCCCACTCATGCAAGGATGCTCAGGGAGAGTGGAGATCCATGCTGAATTACCATGGAAATTCACTTCTTTTTTGTCCCAGATGAAGAGTGCTTCAGAGTCAGTCTCGGCTGGGCACACACATTGTGTCAGGCAGGCTCCAGCCCATTTTCTGGGGTGATTGTAGAGCCCGGGGACATCTCTTGTCAGAGGGACATGAAGCCTCGTGGCAGCATGGTGGGAGGCTGAGGGGAGGCTGAGGTCAGCAGCTGCCACATGTGGTGGTGAAGGTTGTGTGAGCTTCAGCCATTTTAGTGGCCTTGTCCTGATAAACGAGTTAGAGGAGGCCAGGGAGCTGTGCACGTTCACTCCGATATTAATGCCAGATGTCAAGGAAAGGTTTTGATTAAGATCCTTCTCTTCATCCAGGATCTTGTTCTTTCCCAGACTGCAAGCTGGTGTTCTGGGAATGGGATGGTGGTAAAATCCCCCTTGGCTGAGCAGCAGCAGTGCCCTTTCCTCCAKCAGCATTTCCAGGTCATTGTCAGCTCAGCAGGGCACAGTGAGGTCACCCTGGCCCTGCTGGGAATGGGTTGTCTGCAGTCCCCATCTCCTCAGCAAAAGGCTGGGGTGAGGCAGAGTCTGCTGCCTGGCTTGGTGAGTTTGTGGTTTGTGTGACAGGCGTGGGCCGGGGGAGGATGGTTTGGGGCTCAKCCTGGCAGCACTCAGCAGGGCAGGGTGGAGCAGGCATTCCTGAGAGGAGGATGAGCACATGGGGGACATCTCCTGCCCGGAATTCCCAGCCCTGTCCCACCTCCCAGGTTTACACCTCCAGAAAGAGCGCAGCTGAAAGGTTCCATTCCCAGCAGAGCACGCTGGATTTGAGTCCCCTGTCCAAGGACTGTGAGCCTCCTCTTCTTCAGTGTTCCTTTTGACTGCACATGTCATTGTCTGCAGAGAAAATAGCACAAAAGTGCCAAAAAGCAGAAACWTTTTTGGTGCCATTGAGGCTCTGGGATTTTTTTTTTGCTCACTCTGTTCCAAGGTCAAGTTTCCAATCAAGTTAGTGCTTGCAGCAACAGCAGAGATTCCCCCTATAGAAGCACATGTTTGCAGAGGACTGTGGCATGTTTGTGAATGCTGGGTCTGTGCAGCTGGAACAGGGGGTGGTCACGGAGATTTGTGGGCATAAGAAATGTTCAGCCACTTTTTTGCTAAAGGAAGCGGTTTTTTTGGGAGCTAAAAACTTCTTTGCTGTTCCCTTGCTGGTGAATTCCAGTCTGATTTGTTTCCAACACTGGAGGCCCTCTCYTGGGTCACATTTATATTTTTCACCTCTTCCAATTAATTCAGTTGCCYGTGTTTTCTCAGTGGAGAACTCCTACTTCTTCGTTTGTATTATCTTTGCTGTCTTAGGATTACATTGGTCCAGAGAGCTTTGATATTCTGAGACAGGAGATGCACCAGCAAGATCAATTTCCAAAAGAAATATATGTAAGCAGTTCACCTGACTAACCAGGGAATGAGAAATGCTGAGAGGTCAAGAGRCTCTTGAAATGACCAAGTAACCTTGTTGTTTGCACTCTCTTTTGAGGAATAGAAAGGGATTTGAGACATTCACCATCAAAAGATTGGGGTTTTCAGGTCTCTGCTGCATGCCAGGTAATGCACACACCACCACAGCAAACAGCACTGAGTGTAGCTGAAGGTCACTGACCGACAATAAATGGTAATTCCAGTGTCTTACATGTCAGAATGCCCAAGAAAGCTGGAGCTCCTCTTTGCTCTTTCAGTGTTTTACTGCATTTCCCTGCTGCTGTTTGGGAGCAGAACTGAGAAGGAGTCAGAGAGCTGAAATCACCTCCTTCAGCTGGCTCTGGAAAAAAAAAAAATTTTCTGCCCTGACTTAACCCAAGGATGGTTGTATCTATTGTTTCACTGACTTTCTTAGCTCATGATTATTTTTGTTGCTCTTTTAAACTCATTGTCTTGGGGAAGGGAAATCTTTTGTCAGGAGCACTGCTTGAAGAAAAACCTCCACAATTCCCTTTGATTTTGCACAGGAAAGAGTCTATGATTTAAAGGTGGGATGTGCCTTGTATTTACGTGCTCTTTGGGGGAGTTTAACCTTATCTGACATTCTTCCTCTCCTTATCCCACATAACAATACCAGATGTGGGAAGCATGGAGGAGGCACGGGCTGTGGCATGATGAGCAAGCCTGTTTCAGGTGCCTCTCTTATTTATGATGTAATGCTCCACTTTCTGTGCTGAGTAGATAAAGGACCTGGCTTGCTCCTTGCAGTGGAAAAAGTTCCCCTGCTGCGATACAGATCATGTGTTTGTCTCATGAATAGGTYGTTGTGAGCCAGCTTTGCCCTGGCTCTCAGAGTTACCCTGGCTCATCCCACAGGAAAGGGACTGGCTAACATGATGGGTCCACATCAGATGTAAAGGTGCTACATGCAAAAAATGCAAAAGTTGGTGCTGTTTTCTGTTTATCAGTRAGAATTCCCTCTCAGATATCAGCCTCTCGCTCAGCTGGGTGCCAGCAGATACAAGGATTGTAAAGTGAAACGGGGGTTATCGGAAAGGAATTGACCCTGCCCGCTTGCCTGGGCAGGAGGAAGCAGTGTTGGAGAGCAGGGCTGCCAGCCAACAGCCAGTTTTGTATTCCCTGTTTAGCAAGTGCCAGTCAGTCTAAAAAAAAGCTGTTTATGGCTGTTTCCTAAGCATGGGACACACTCTGTGGCTCGACTTCCAGTAGCACAAACTCCTCTGCTTTCATCCCTGTCCCAGCACRTCCCAGGTTCTGAGTTCCCAGCACAGCATCTGGGTTGGATCGGGGAGGGGGAAAGTGGATCTGGGGAGAGGTGAAGAGGGAAGTGATGTCTGGAAACAGCAGAAAGGAATTGTTGACTTTGGCTTGAATTTGCAAACAGTAATTGTCACTTCCTTTTCAGTTACTGATTATGTTCACAAATCAAAAGTTACGGCCCTAGGGAAAGCAGAATAAGATTTCTACTGGCAGCTTTGGTGTTATCAGATGCAGCATGGTGTGGGMAGAGGCTTTCCCAGGCAGATTCCTGGTGCTGGTTTTGTGGAGCTCTGCCAGAGGAAAAAAGAGGATTTGAAGCCAGAATTCATGTGCTGCTGGACCCAGGAGCTTTTGAGATCAGAGGATATGGGTGTGTTGGAGCAGCATGTGATATGTGCAGTGTGTGAGGGATCTAAAAGAGACCTCCTTGGAGCTGAGCTCTCTCTTTGTGGAGACAACTTTGAAGTTAGGAGAAGAATATGGATGTGACTGGAAAGTACTTTCAGGAAGAGTGTTAAAACGTGGCCAGCAGGCACTGGTGTATCTTTTTGACGTGGGAGAGAAGCAAGGCTTTTCTGGGGGTCAAAAACCCACYCCATGAGTTAGAGGTTGCTCCTGGCTGTTTCAGYGGAACCCCTCAGTCTGCCAGGGACRTTTTGGCRTCAGCATGTCCTGTCCCYAGGCATCTRTGGGAGTCAGCCCTGCAAGGAYAGATGTGCCAGAATTGTCCTGTGCTGTCTGTGTGCTGATGCCTGTACTGGCTGCCCATCTTTGCCCTGGTACAGCAGGTCTGTGACTCTCAACTGGGATCTGCCATGCTGTTCTCTCTGGAGCTGTCCAAGGGTGGGATGGGGAGCTCTGTCCCCTGAGACAGTGAGGCTCTGAGAGCTTTCAGAAGCTGGAAGTGAAACAGCTCACTCTACATCACCAACCTGAGAGTTTTCTCTTCTTGCTGTATTTCAGAAACTTTGACTCCCTCAGAAAAGAAAATGTGTACGAGAACAACAAGTTGGTAAGTGACTTTTAATATTTTCTTTTGGTCTAGTTCATCAGCTGGCACTTTGCTCATGTGATTTAGCAGCAGAAACCCTGCAGACACAGCGTGGCAAGTGTTCAAATCCTTTGCCTTATTCTGCACCTTCCAGCCTTCAACTTTGAACAGCAATGTCCAGGCTGGGTGGGTGCATGAAGGCACCTTCAGACTGTTCAGATTTCTCAGCTGGCTACACCACAGTGTGATGCCTGTTACCAGTGTGTTCTGTGGCAGCAGAAGCTCAGGCAGAGGTGCTAGAGGTCAAAACATGGACATGCTGAGTATGAGATGCTCCTGAGGGATGGAGCAGGCACTGGGAAATAGCTGGGGTGAGAGGGGAGACACTGGGAGTGTCCTGTCCTCTCACTTCTGTTCATTCCTGATGTATGTGATCRAGGTGGACACATCCTAAAACCTGGTCCTGCCTGGCACTGGAGTTTCTCATGTTCTTTCCACACAGAAAATAGACGTTAGGCAGGCCAACCCCCACCTGCACTGGATTCAAGTGTGGTCTTAGTGATCCAAGGAAGGATTTTCTACTCCCTCTCTCCATCACAAAAGGAGAGGCAGTGAATTATAACACTTCTCTTCCCTTGGCATTGCTCCACACAGTTTCATGGCTGCTTGGCAGGAGCTTGGGATATGACCGAACCATGGCAGCTTACTCTTGTCTGGGCTGGAGGAGTGACATGCTCTCAGGCAGTGAGCTGGCTGAAGTGCTTCTTGCCTCTGGGAGAGCTGTGCTTGTCCCCCCATGGCTCCTTGGCTTCTTCTCCCCTTCATCCCTGGCCATGTCCACAGCTCCCAGGGCAGACCCCCTGTGCCCAGGCTGGGGCTGCAGCCTGTAAACAGTCATTGTCACTCTGGGGTTCAGTTCTGTGTATTCCTCTCCTCAAGGGGAGATTCAGACCACACGTTTTGCCCTGGAGGTTTGGTATTTGGCAGGAGTCAGGGCCTCTCTGCCATGRAAGGGTATCTTGGCTGAAGTGCTGAGGATCCCTGAGTGTTGCTCCTTCTCCAGCTGGGCTGATGGTGTCTGCTTGTGTCTGGGAAATGAGCTCTGTGAGCTGCCTCCGCTGCTTTTATTAATGAAAAGCTTCTTTGTGCTTCTCATAAAGACTCACTCCCCTCCTTTGTTGCAGTCTGTGTGTCCCCTCCTCCCCCTTTCTTAGTTTCTTTTATGTCCTTTGTTTTGCTCTCTCTTCCTTGCTCCACCTGCTGTGGGATGACTTGTCTGTGTTGTCCTTTCAYTGCTGGTGTCCTGCTGCCTTGGCTGTGCTGTCAGTGGGATTGACCTTCCACCTCTCTGTGGTCTCCTGGGCTGGCCTCCCCCGTGGGCTGCTCTCCATCCTARCTCCTACACTTCTTGCTCTGGCTGTCCTTGGGGTAAATGGCTCTGATTTCTCCCAGCATTATTCCTCTGCTGTTGCCCAGACCTTCTTGATGCATTACACATCAAAGACTTCTTTTCAAGGGCCGTGTTGTGCATGTAGAAAAGTCTTGTTTAAACCGCAATTTGCCACATCGGGTCTTCTGTCAAGGAAGAATSTGTCACTTCTCAAGTGCCACAAAACCAACCCCAAACCCTTGAAAAATTTCAGTTGGTGGTGKTTTTTTTTTGCTAGAGATTTCAAAAATTTAYAGAGAGRAGAAAAGTTTCTAGAGCTTGGATTYAGTRCMGGTGGATGGTGGTGTGCTGTAGCAGGTAGAGCCTGTGCCAGAGGGAAGCTGTGCCAGGCCAGCTCAGGTGGCCTCAAGTATATCACTTTCTCATTTCACATGGACATGGCAGTGGTGACACTTACTGCCCCTGGAAGGCAGCTGGAGCTGCACTGATGAAAAACACGATGCAAAACCAGCATRTTGGTCCTTTAAAGGCCAGCCTGGGCAGGCAGGTAGAGGAGAGGGGCAACTGGGTCCTGTTTGTGTGATCCCATTGGGTCTCCAGGCAAGAGCAGTTCCCAGGAACACGAGGATGCTGCATGAACAGGGTCACCATGTGCTAATGCTGCTCTCTGCACTGCTCACCTGGCTCTGGCCAAACAGTTGGGTGCACAGAGCATCYTCCTCTTTTGGTCCAGGCAGCCCCTCGCATTTGTTGTGTGCCCCTTGCCCTGGTGTCACCCGTGGCAGGAGGTGGCATGAGCTGTGCTCCCACTAAACCTCACACCAGGAATGTCCAACAAGAAAACTCAACTGGTCAGACCAGTTGTGCAGCCAGTGCAGTGGGGAACACTCCAAGGAATGTTTTAAGTACCAGTTTACAGGACAGGAAAGTGCCARGCTGGGCTGGCAGCTGGGATGATACAGCCGGTGGTAACTGGCTGAAAGCATTTTTAATGTCAGCTCTGTTACATTTTTACTGGGATACCCAATGGAAAAAAATGGTAATTATCATGCTGCAAAATAGTGGCTGTTTGTTTCTTCTAAGCAGGAATGGTTGGCTTGTACACCAACGCTGTGTGTGTCCCTGCCAGAGGTCAGATGCGGAGGGGTTTAATATATTCAAGTTTTTTTTAACCCTTTCACTGTGGACTTCAGCCTTCCTTGTGCCTCTGGWCCTGCAAATGCTGTTTTCCTTTGCTGTCTTGGCTTTTCAGCAGGGATGCTCTAAAGACGGGGGGAAAGGATTTTTTTCCCTTAAGCTGGGAACAAACAGTGTTGGAGAAGGTCCTTAGTAAAAACCCTAAAGTGAGCTTAGCAAGGGGGTAGTTTGGATGTTGTAATTTTTTTGGTATTCTATTAAAGGCTTTTGTTCAGAGGCAAGAGAAAATAGCTTTTGCCTCCTTTACCTGCAGTTCAAAGCAGAGGACACCACAAACCCCAAATATATGTTAGGCAGCATAGAAACAGTTAAGCTGGAAGGGAGCTATGTATCAGGAATTCATCTGCACCTCTCTTTCTCCTTTCTGGTCTGGGAGAGAAGGRTCCCTCCTGCTGCCCAAAATTTCCCATTTTCAGATGGAGAAGAGCAGGAGGTAGGAGGCAGGGAGCTTTAACATTTGCCCAGCTCTCAGATGAAATCTGCCTGCAAGCACCTAGCAGCCCACCATTAATTGGAGAGTGCTCCAGGTTGGGCTGGGAGCCTGGAAATGAGTCTGGACTGACACATCCCCTTCTGCCAGGCCTGGCTCTCTGCAGCTGTGCTCTCACAGACAGAGGCAGGCTGGAGGAAGGGTAAGGGAAGCCCAGGTGAGTTACTGTGCAGTGAGCTATGGCCAGCTTGCCAGGCCRGATTTTTGGCTCCTTGCCTGGATTTCTCAAGGCAGTGGCTGGAAGCCATGACTCTGTTGGTTCCTACGATGTAGGAGTTAAACTGGTGCAGCTGTTCCCCACTAGAGTTATTATYTGAGTGGGGCTGTTTGCAGTGCACTTTCTTAGTTAYGATGAGGAGCAGCTCTGCTGCCTGRCATGGACAAGWCCCCTGTATTTTGATTTTTYTTTCCCTTCTCCAGGCATTTCGAGTGGCAGAGGAGGAGCTGGGGATCCCAGCCTTGCTGGATGCAGAGGATATGGTTGCTCTGAAGGTGCCAGACAGGCTGAGCATCCTCACCTATGTTTCTCAGTATTATAACTACTTCCATGGACGGTCTYCTAGTAAGTACTGTATTCCCTGAAGGGGTGGGAAGGATCAGGGTTTCATTTCATGCTTTCCCTTGCCTCCTAACAAGCTTGGATGAGCAAAATAGACTGCACAGAGGCCTTTTTGGTACCAGAATTATTTCAATGAGGGATCTGAACTCTTTGCAGACCAGCCTACAGTTGCACCAGTGCTTTTGGAAAGGTACAGGGTCATGTCTTGTCTTTAAAACTACTGCCTTAAAATAWAACAGTCTAAAATTTCTTATGGTCCAGCCAGAGAGGAGCACTGAAGGTTCCTCTGCATGGTCCCCACCTCAACTTTCCATTCTCAAACACCTCCACCTCTGTTCCAGTCTTTGCCACGCCTGAGGGCTGGTGAGAACATGGAATAGAACAAGGCTGAGCTTGTTTRTGAGGCTGTGCCAATGGAGCAGCATCAATGGCAGGGCTTGTACAGTACTGATGGAAGGAAGGAGAAGAAAATTATCACCCTCACTGACATAATTGTGATGGAAATTCTGTCAAACATGAAACGGGCCACAGAGCTGCCAAGGCATTATATTCACGTGCTGGAGAGTTTATCTGGGCTCACAGGAGCATTATTGTAGTCTTGGTTTATATTTGGCTTTAAGCTCACACAAAATGAAATAATATGATAAGCCAATTTTACAGGTTCCTCTAGAGGAAACTTTCGAAAGTGGGACATGAATGACTTAACTGGTTAAAGTGAATCTAAATGGAGAGATATGTATTGAAAATGTCCTACATCTTGGAAAGAAAGCACAATTCACTCAGAATTGCCTTTTATGTTTAAACTCTTCTACTTCTCCACCTCTTTACACATTTAAGCCTGCTTTTTCTCTCCTTYCACTACTTCTCCCCTCCTCGTCTTTATTTTTATTTCTTGCTTTAAAACCATTCTGATTGAAATCAAACAAATTYCATCATGTTTGTGCCAAGTGATGAGAATCTGGGTCAGATTGGGGTCTTTGCCCCCTCCCCCCTGCATCTTGTCTACCACGCCATCAAGCACAGCACATTTTTATACTCTCCAGTGTCCCACAAAACACTTGGGTTGCATTCCTGTTGCTGGGGTGAATGTGAATAACTGAAAATGAGCCCAGYCTGGAATGTGCCCTCTGACACCAAGCAGAATCATGGAATCACAGTCRTGCCCTTCAGATGGCTTCCAGCAGGACCATGAAATAAGCAGCACACAGGAGGACAGAGAGGGTGAGCACACAATGTTTTAGTGAGGTCATGCATTTGTGGAAGAGTGGAGTTGAAGCCACCCATCTTTGTGCTGGGCTTTGAGAATTCAGTAAATGGCACAAGTGGGAAGTGAGGGGGCAGCCCAAGGCTGAGCTGTTTACTGGGTCAGCTGTCCCCTGGTCCCTGCAGCAGGAGCCCTGGGTGTTTGTTTGGATAAGTTGGCTTTCTTGAGGWCAGACTGCTGGGAACTGGGCTCCCTCTCTGCTCCCTGCCCTTTCTGTGTTTACTGAGCAGGGTATAATCTCTTTTCAGAYGAGTGGCCATTTAAGTGGTCACTTGGAAAGTGAAGCTGTGGCTCAAATATCCCACAAGTAGCACAGAGACATCTCATTCAGWATAGGAAGTGGTGCAGAAATAACATCCTTGTGAGACACTTGGGGTTGTGACTGTAAAAACTTTGCAGGAGGCCTTATTTCYCAGGGAAGTTTAATTTTCCAGGGAAGTTTCACTTCCCAGGGCAGAGGGCATCATTCCCTGCTTGATGGAAATGTTGGAGATTCTTTTTTTCTCCACTTGTAGTGAATTTTGAGCTTTTCTATTTCATTTGCAAAGAAAAGAGAATTGGGCATTTGCAGGTTTCTTGTGGCAAGTCTTGATTTCCACGCCATTATGGCACCTCCAAGTCTTTGTAGAATTACCCATTTYTAGTGGTCATTTCTGCATTCAGCAAGGCTGTCTGCTCCGAGGGAGTCCCAGCTGGGATGTGGGGTGGACAAAATGCAAGGAAGGTTCAGGGTATGTAGGAAGTCTGGAGCACAGCAGTTTGAGTGAAACAAACCCTCTGTGTTCCAGATCCTTGGCCAGAACACCTCTGCCTCTTCCAGCAGTTTCAGTTGGGATCAGTTCCAGCCAAACCATGGGCTGGAATTGAAAACCCAAGCTCTTGTTCTCACCATCTATGTATGGCTATTTGCATTTCTTCACTTTTTCATTCCCTTTCATGAAATTCCCTGAGAAGAGAAAAATCAGCAGTTTCGGCTGAATATTGTTGCAATTTGCTTGTTTCCTCTTRCTTCTCAATCCAGTACAGAACTGCTCATGAAGGAAGTCTGAGTCTCCTTATGTGCTTTGCATGTTACCCATCAGGCACTTCTGGGTATTCTTATTTTGTAAATTACTCCTAAACCCATGAGTTTTCCTTATGTTTCCTTAAAAAATTTCCATTCTTCCAGTTGGAGGCATGGCTGGAATCAAGCGTCCTTCCTCTGAATCTCCAGAGCAGCATCCTGGGAAGAAACCTGCTTCAGAGCCTCCTAAACCAGTGCCACCAAAACTGCCCCCTGCCCACCCACCAGCCAGAGCCAAGCCAAAGGAAACCTCCCCAGTTACCACRGTAAGAAATGTGGGTTTGGGTGCTCTGTGTGCCTTAAATTATCAGGGAGATAGAGAGTGCTGAGCTGGTGGTAAGGACTTAGTCTCTGATTTTCTGCTCACTATAAGGGATTTAATCCAGAGGTCAGGTTCTGGCACAGATTGAGGTGGGAGTCACTGGAAAACTGTAAGACAGCCTGGACATGGGTGTTTTAGGACATGGATATGCTGTTCCTAGATATTGGGGATGAAGATTTTTACAGGATGTAGTGTTATTTTTGTTAGAAAACATTGMTTCAGTTCTTGGAAACAGTTTCAAAGCAGAGTAGGGGTGAAAAGAAGGTAGAAGCCCTTTCCCAGCTAATTTAAATCAGGCAGACAGAGCACCCTGATCCTCTGGCTTTGTGGGAACATAGTGCCCGTACTCTGTCCTTCTGAGGGCTGTTCCACTTCTAGGAGAAATGGATTAGAGGGGGAAGGGGTGTTTTGGATGTCACTTCTCTCTCCTGGCTGTGAATCCCAAATCCTCACCTGCCTGGGAGATTTATAGCTGTGTCCAGGTCCTGYCTGCTCACCCACTGCTTCTCCCCACAGAAACGGGTCCTGGCAGAGAGTGGCAATGTCCCCAGCAGCAGCTGTGGGGTCTGTGGCAAACACGTGCACCTGGTGCAGCGCTACTTGGTCGATGGGAAGCTCTATCACAGGAACTGCTTCAGGTACAGCAGCTCCTCAAAGTGGGGCACAGCTCTGGGGGTCACAGAGGGCCAGCCTGTTATTTTTTGAGGCTGGAAACAGAGTGGTGTGGCATGATTTTTTTAGAGTGGAAGCAATCTGGGCTTGCTCTTGACCTGAGTGTACGGGAAACTCTGCACAAATCTGTTTTCATTTACACCTTTCCTGCTTCAGGCTGTGCTATCAACAGCTCCTGTTCTGGTGCCTGAGGAATGTGCTTGCAGGGTCTGCTTACTGCCAGTGTGGTACCTTCACCCTCCTGTGGATGGTGGAGTTGTGCCTGCACTCCCAGCTGTGTTTCAGTGGCCTCCCAGCACTCTGGAGGATGTTTCCTGAGATGTTTGTATCCACAGATGCAGGCAGTGTTGGAACTTGCTTCTTCCTGGRAGCTACAAAGCCGGGCCTGAGCCCGGTACGTTCATCTGTACCAGCCACCAGCAGCCAGGCAACACCCAGATCTCTGGTCTCCACAGTACTGGGAACAAATCTGACACTACCCCAGCCCCTGCTGCTGCCAGGGCATTCCAGAAAGCACCAGAACCCAAGAAACCAGAGCAGGTGTTGAAGAAACCCAGCCAGGAAGGCCTCGCTAATTCAACCAAGCCATCTGTTTCATCTTCTGGAAGCTCTGGCTTCAAAAGTGTAAATACTCCATGGTCCTCATCAGCTGTAAATAAATCAGATGACTGCAAAGGTGCCTTGTTGGGGAAAACAGATCACCATGAAGACTCCCCATCAAAGCCTCCTTGGACATCTTCTGCAACAAAAACACAGCAAGCCCGAGAAAACTTTTTTCGGTCGTTGGAGACCTCCAGCAATAAAACTTCTGACACTCAAAAACAAGTCCAGTTTCCTCGTGGCCCTGATAAAACTGCCCCTGCCAGAACCACTGYTGAGGTCAGTCGAGGGAATGCTGAGAAGGATCAGGCACGTAACCACATTATACAGGCTCTGTCTGGATCAAACACTTCTCCAAACAGGCCAGSAGGACTCAGTTCCACTGGCTCCTCAGCACCTAGCAGGTAAGCACTATTTCTCTTTCCCTTTTCACTGCCAAGATGTTTCTTGGGATAATTTGGAGAAACCCCTGCATCTTCCTTTGTTTTGTCCTGACTGCTTTTGCAGCTSAGTTTTAAAGGTGTGTGGAGGGACATACACAGATCATTGGAACAGAGGCCAGTAAAAAAAGATCCATCTTTTCAAAAACACTCACTAAGTTGTTCTTTTTTGCAGTGGCAAGTTTTCTCCCRTCAGTTCTCAGAGTCCAGCTCCAAAAGCACAGTCCAGCAAAACAGGGTACACAGCCCCAAAGCAGGAGAAGGTGACAGACCCTGTGCCCAAGAGCCAGGCTGCCWGCAAACCTGCTGACCCTTTGCACAAGCCAGAGTCAAAAGGCATCAAAGGTAAGGATGAGTGATTCACACAGCTCTGCTTGGACACAGCACTCAAACTTTATGCCTTCCCCTTGGACCAGTCCAGCAGATGTGTCCATGACTGTTGTCCTTTCTGTCTGTACCACCACGTAAGGGTTTTCTGGGGCTCAACATTCCTCCATTCATCCCTGTGCAATTGCTCCCTCTAGCACAGTGAGTTTTATTGCTCTGAGGATCTCCAGGTATTTGAATTTGTACTTGCTGTTGTCAAACATGGTGGTTTTCAGAGGCTTGGGTAGACTTTCCCAGATGGGACACCTTGCCAGAACTTTGGGATGATTTTTGATTGCAATTGGAAGACCCCCAGCCTCCTTGTCTGTTTTGAACCAAAATTCCACCATGGTGACTTAGCAGTGAGCCAAGGGATGATATTCTGGAGGTTCCCAGTATCTCAGGCACTCTCAGGCAGCCTGTAAATTTTTTGGCCAGAAGCACTGTGTACAGTTTGCTGTGACTTTGTGGGTTTTTTTGTTTCTCATTTTTCCTGCCCCATCCTTTTGTCRCTGAGATCTGAGCTGTTTGTGTTCCACTGCTGTTGAATGTGTCTGTTCATTTACTTTGTGGCTGTATTTCTCTAGCTGGGTGGGTAGGTTTTAAAGCATTTGATCTGAAAGGCCCAAAATGCCACTGAGATTATTTACTACCTGTTGTATCTGAATCTATCCCTGTTAAACTTGTTGAGCTGGTGCTGGTTTGCTGCAATAACATCCTAGTATCTGCCCCAGCGGATGGCTTATCTCCTAAGATTCTCCTGAGACTCAAATCTGGCTTGTTTCTTTTTATTGGATGTTTTTGTTTATTTTTATTTACCTCTCCATGTTCCTTTCCTCAGGAAGCACAAATGTTGGTGAAGACAATTCTGAGAGCCCAGCAGGGTGGAGATCTCGACTGAAGCCTGTAGCCAGCAAGTGAGTGTCTTTGGAGCTGGTTTGGGTTTTGGGTTTCCATGACAATCGTGACCATCCCAGATGGACATCCAGACCAGGATGTCCAGAACTTCTCCTGTGGACCATTCTGCAAAAAAGGATGGTTTCCTACCTTTCTTTTTTTAATTTGCAGGGACCAAGATAGCTCTAAGAAACCTGCTGATGACTCCCAAGTGGGAGCAGGGACCCCAGCACCCAAGGAGACAAAGCCAAGCCCATTARCTGTCCCACCAGCAAAGCAGGACTCTGGTATGAAGGATAAAAGCTTTGCCTTCATTTTGTTCATCAGGAAGGGGACAAACATTAGTGCTGCAAGGCCTGTGTGAGGAATGTGTTGGTGGAAATTGTGCTTTGCTCTCTGCACAGTGTTTGGCCCAATGGTGCCTTTCTTTTGTGCCTTTGATGGGTTGCCTCCCATGCTTCCCCAAGGAGAGGCCCTCTTTCTCCACAGGGTTCCATTTTTCTTCAAGACAGACAGCAAGATTTCACTTAATCTCTCTTGCATGTTTGTGTAATGTTGAGAAATCTTGGTGATGGTTCCCAACTGTTTATTCGCCTCCCAAATATTTATTCTCCTCTACTCTGGGCTTGTAATCAGTGTTTTCTTCCCCTGTTTACTTTGGGTTTATGCCCTTCATTATCATCAAGAGATGAGGGCTAGGACTAGAAATGAAGTTGGCTAGTGTGAGTGCCAGAGGCATTGGACAATAAAGGGATTTTTATGAGATGAGATGAGGGTTGAAATTTCTCACCCAAAACCTTTCTGTGCTTCTTAATCCAGCTTCATCTGTTGGATTCACGAAGAAGTTGTTGATTCCCAGCTCAGATCTTATCARGAGCTGTCAGAATTCAAAGCAAGACTGGGAAGATCCTGGAGACTCTGCCAAGAAGGAGGAAGATGGCAAACAGTTGAAGACAAGCACTGCTACGTGTAAGATCTCTTGTGCCTACTAAAGTCACCCTCTCCTCTGCACTGTCAGGGAACAGCCTGAGTGGTCAGTACGGGATATGTGTCCCTGAGTTTTTTGGGGCTAACCCTGTGGCTRTTGTCATGGGGGAAAAATCTGTGTTATTAATTTTTATTAGCCAACTTGGCATAAGCAAGAAACAGCAAGGCCAGAGAATTCAGTGGGAAAGGAAGAAATTGAAATAGGAATTTTTCAAGGTCACTGCCCTGTCATTCTTTAGACTCAGTGCTATGAAGAGGACCATCTCCTAATTTGGGGAACTGGGATCTRGTTGATGCCTCTGTTCCTCTTCAGTTGAGTGGCTTCAGGAAATAAAAGGAATGTAGAGAGCTGACAGCCAGAGGCTCCAGCTGGTGGGACCCACAGGAGCAGCAGCCAAGGCTGCTGGTTCTAGGATTTTCAAAGATGTCCCAACCAGTTTGTCCCTACTCTTAATCCAGTTTCTTACTCCTGTTTGTTCAGCCACAGCTTTACTGTGCACCTCTTCTCCATTGCCTCGTTATCCTTGCTCTGACATACCCCYCCACAATGCTAATGAAGTTTTCTGGAGCTAACCTGATGTTTGCTGCTGTCCTGTTTGCTCAGCTTCTTTGGCTCCCCTTCCCTTATCCCATCATTCATTTTCTTTGGTGGTCAGTGGTRTTTTCTGTTGAGGAAGGAGGCTCCAGGGTTTTCTTGCCAACTGTCCTACTTCCAGCTTGSTGGCAAGCAGCCAACCCGTCCTGTGTCTGTCAAGCCAGAACCTGAGGGTATCCTGATACCAGGATATCAGATCCTGAGATGGTCACAGGGTTCATTTTACAGGCTCTTCCCCTCCAGTGACCGTGGCCTTCTCACCATCAGTGGTGCAGCTTTCTGCCTTGGCTGGGAGGTGCTGCAGTGGKCACTCAGAAGGAGCCCAGAGATGCAGGACTGAGCTGGGAGAGGGAAGTGTTGTTTGGGCAGACAGCTCAGGGCAGACCCGGTCCCTCTGGGAGGAACCTTGAAGAGAAGTGTGAGCTCAGGCAGTGCACAGGGCAGCAAAACAGCAGCATCCAAAGGGAGGAAATCCCTGACAGAGGCCAGCAGTGTGGGAACAGCCACATCCAGCATCTTCCCCTTCTGCACTTTTCCTAGAAAGCACAACAGAGCAAGGGCTGGATGACTGGAAAGCTGTCCTTGAGCTCTTCCTCAGTTGCCAGAGATTCTCAGGAGGCTCCCTTAGTCTGTCTGTCCTGCCTTTCTCCTTGTGTGTGCTGAGCCTGCATCGCTGCTGCCTTTGTTGCTGCCGTGCTCCTTTGATAGTTGAGTTTTCCTTCCTTATCACATCATCCAYGTACGCCTCTGTTCTCTCTCTGTGGTAATTATCCAGCCCAGCCCCTCGGGTATCCAAATACCTCACACTCTTCTGTAGTTATCCTTGCAGCACAGTTGGGCAGAGGAAGCTGAGGCACAGWGGAACAAATACACATTGCTTAAGGATTGATTTTAATAGGTGTCCAGGGCCTAAATAATGCAGTGTAGTGGGGCCTAAGGGACTTCTCACCTAGGAAGTGTTTTGTGGGAGGAATTGAACCTTAGTTTCCTGAGATCTACACTGAGGTCCCCTAGACCATCTTTGTTTCATCAGTATTTACTGATATTTGTTTGTAAAAAAGCACTAGAGGGACATTTTTAGTATATCTTGGTGTTTCCTGTAACAGTCTGTCTGTGCTATCCTTTGGAAGCTTAWTAAGGGATGGGTTTTGCCACAAAAAATACCTTTGGATTTTGACAAGCTAGTGAATGAACATGGAAGTCAATATTCTTGGRTGGAAGTTCCAAAGTCACACCTGAATTAGGTGACTGTCTATACCCTGGGGATGCAAGCAGCAACCTKTGACCTGAGTGACAAGCCACAAGGTGTAAATCAGGCTCTTACCTTGGTCAGGCATGTGAATGCATGTGTGTCATTTGTGACTTCTGCTGAGTATGTGGGACCTGTTGTGCTCTGGTGGTGTAGGCACTGTCCCACACCATAAAATCATTTACAGGCTGTAGTGACATTCTTTGTTTGATTTTTTTTTCTCCCTTCTAGTTAAACTTCCTGTTACGAAAAGCAAAGACAAACTTCAAGTGGTGTCCCCGACCAAGGTATGGCTGGAAACCAGGTGTAAGGGCAGCAGGCTGGGTTGTTGGATATCCTTCTGGAGTGCTTGTTCAGATATATCTCTCTGTTATTGGGAAGGTTGATTTGGATACCCAGGGAAAGGGTGAAGGGCTCTGGGAATGGTGAAAAGTGGAGAGGCTGCCAGTCATCTCCCATGCAGGGAGACAGTAGGAGCTGGAATGAGACAGAGCTCCAAAAAACCATGGTGGACATTGCATTCCCCAAAGAAGGAGGGAGAGTATCTGCAGACTGACCACTGTCCATGGAGTTGCCACTCGCAGCAGATGTGTCACAGCCTTGCAGTGGCCACAGCTCTGCTGTGAGCAGCCAGCTCTGCACCTCTGACCTGGCCCTCCCTAGTTCTGGCTCTGTAGCTGGGCTCCTTATGCCCTTTCTCATCTCTGTTGTGTCCTCAGCAGGCAGCTCTGAGGGCACTGAGCTCTATTTGGTCCTGCTTTTTTTTTCTCCTAGCTGCACCCAGACTACCTCCCTGAGGAGAAAATCCAGGAGAAGGTTCGTGACATTGAGAAGCAGCTGGATGAGCTRGAATTGAAAGGAGTGGATCTGGAGAAGCAGCTGCGTGCCTGCGAGGGAGGTAAAGGAGCTCTGTTGTGCTGGGGATGTGTGAGTCTCATGTCCTACCCCTGGGCACTCTTGGCTCCATTTCTGGGAGCTTAGGCTACACGATTCACCAGTTTGCCAGAGGTGCTTGGTGTACAAAGATAAAGCTCAGGAAATTTTGAACCTCCTCTGTTTGTTTCATAACACGTGGAAGGTGAGCTGGGTGTCCTGTAGCAGAGGATCCATGAGGGAGTGACCTGCATCCCTTGTACCCAGGGGCTCCAAAAATCACCTGTTTTGTTGAGGTTTCCTGGGGCTCATATAAGTCATCCTAGGCTCTCCCTCAAGGTGATTATGTGTTTGAGGCAGGRGACTGACCTGATGCAGCTTCTTGCCCTTTGTCTCCTCTACAGATGAGTCCGAGGATGCCCTTATGGTGGATTGGTTCAAACTGATCCATGAGAAACAGCTGCTGCTCAGACAGGAATCTGAGCTGATGTACAAGTGAGTACAAACACAAACTCACCCGTCTGCTTGTGCACCTCAGCTGTGAGGAGTGGAGGAGAGGGAGTGGGGCAGCCCCAAAAAGTAATGTGCCAGTTGGTGGGATGAGAAGGGTCGAGGATGCCTTTGGGAGAACTGCCAGAATCATGATGTATTAGCTGGTGGGTCTGTGAGGGGCTTTTGAGGAGAGAAATGTCAGAAATGTGATGGAGGAAGATTCCCCCTGACCCACCAGCCTGGGCAACACAGAGATGAGACTTTAGCATGACAGGAGAAGGATCCAAGCCTGGGGCATGGCAGGGCAGTAACTCATTACTTCTGTCATTCCTTCCAGGATGAAGCAGCAGAACCTGGAGGAGGAGCAGTGGAATATTGAGATAGAGCTGCGACGCCTCATGAGCAAACCAGGTAAAGACTGGCCACACTGGGAGTGCTGCTGGCCCAGGAGCCTCCACTTGGTGTGCAAGCCCTGGGATGTCCTTCAGGGTTGAAGGCACTGTCACAGACTGTGGGTGCACTGCGAGCATCCCCTGTAACACCCAGCCCTCCTGTGCTTTGGGAGGGGATGGAGCTGTGCCCCTGAGTGTGAGGACAATAAAATGAGGCTTGCTGCAGCAGGGTGGAGGCAGGAGCCACAGTGGGGAGGTACTGCCTGTAGCTGTGAGATGGGCTTCTCTTGTCTTGTGCAGAGGAACTGAAGACCCCCAGGGAGAAGGAGCAAGAGAAGGAGCTGCTCGAGTCGTACCTTAACGTCGTCAATGATCGGAATAATATTGTGGATTGCCTGGATGAGGACAGGCTCAGGTGAGGGCCCTCAGATGGTGGGAAATGAGCCAACATTAGGGATTACTTCCATTATATTTGCACTGCTGCCCAGGCTGTAGGGGYGGACCAGTGGCTGTAGTCCAGACTTCTGCTCCGTGAGAGGTGGGTGGTCACCTGTCATCAACCATCTTGTCCTAAATGCTGCTGTCGTTGCATCCTTGGCAGCTGCTGGAAAGAGATCAGGACCACAGCCCTGTTCTCTCGAGCTAAAGCTGCTGTGGGAACAAGGGCTGTGAAAATGTGGAATGTGGGGGAAGAGAGGGAGAGGCTGGTGATGGGGAGGCTGGAGGCAGCATGGGAGATGCAGGAGGAATCTGGGAATATGAAGTCAGGAATGTGCTCTGTAGCAAGTGAAAGAAAACTGTAGCCAAGAGCTGGATGCTTCCCAAGTTCAAAGGAAGGCTGGTGTGTCAAGTAGCTGGGTGTGTGCCTCCTGGTGCTGAGAACACCCTCCATTCCTCAGAGCACCACCTCGTGCTTGTGGGTTCTGTGCTGCCCAGGACAAGGTGGTCATAGAAGAGTGCTTGTCTCTGGTGGCAGTGAGCCCCTCTGCAGAACCCTGGCCTACTGTGTCTCAACTTTCATTTCCTTGCGTGTGGTGGTGCCTCAGCACTCCATGAGCTCGGATGATTCATCAGCCAGTTGGAAAAAGGTCTGGAAATCCCCACACAGGCCCTTGCTTTCAAGGGAACCAGATGGAATTTGCTAATGTCTAAAACTCTTAACTGTTGGGTTTTTTCCCTGCTGCTTTCTCAGGGTAGTCTGTGCAGGTTAGTCTTTTCTGACTGGGGAAATAAGAGCAGTATTTCAGTGTGTTTTGGTGTCTACCAGCTTGTCATGAACACAGCAAAGTTTTCTAACACCAGGCTGTTCCATTACAGAGAGAAAGAGGAGGACCAGATGTTGGCAGATATGATCCAGAGGCTGGGTAAGGGCCCTTTCTCCTCTTACAGAGCAGCCCTGGGGGGCACTGGAGCTGTGGGTCTCAACCTGCTCTGTGTCTGCTCCCTCTCCTGCAGATGGATCTCTTGACAGCCAGGAGCAAGAGAGGAAGAAGAACAAGTTCCGTTTGTCCAAAATATGGAAGCAGAAAAAATAAGAGTAAAGTTCAGGAGCTTGATGTTCCTTTCCCAGCGGCCCAGAGAGACCCATCAAAGGTGTGGTCCTTCCTCAGTGCTGCTCTCCTGGAGCTCCTGGACTGTGAGAGACCCCAAGAGGCCCATCAAAGGTGTGGTCCTTCCTGAGTGCTGCTTGCCTGGAGCTCCTGGACTGTGAGAAGCTCTCTGCCCCCTGACATGAAGACTGCAGGTTTGCTGACCAGAGGGACAGTGTGAATCCCCCTGGCCCTGCTGTGGGGCCCAGGGATACCTTTCCCAGCAGATGGACTTTCAAGACTGTTTTCCTTCTTTGGCTCTAGTTCAGAGCTGGTTCAGCCTTGTTGGCAGCTCAGGAAAGCAAAGCTGGGGTCATTACAGTCTGAATGGCAGAGCATGGCACCCCAGGGTGTCCCATGCTGTCCCCAGGGCTGCACCAGGGCTCTGCACYGGGCTGTGGCARGGCCATTGTCCCTCCTYCCCTTCCTGCTTGTGYTGTGCCTCTTTGAGAGGATCAGAGRTGCAGAGAGGGAGATGCTCTGGGGCAAGAGGGATTGATGGTTTCCCTCATTACACCAGTGCAAACTGGAGTCCCCACATTTGGGGGGAGCAGAGAGCAGAACCACCTCTGTGGGGTGGGATGTTCTCGACYCACAGTGGTTTCAGCAATAGTGGTTTGTTTCCAAACCTCTTTTGGAAGGTACCGTAGGCTGATTTCTCCAAGCCATGAGGGGCTGCTCACTGCTTCATTCCCTCTGTGGGGGAGATTTGTAGCCTCCTTATTTCTCTGACTGCTCAGTGAAGCAGTATTTTCATTGTCTATGGCCTGTTGTGATGAAAATGTACAGAACTCTTGTACTGTGCTAACTGGGAGCACAAGGGAGTTCATGGGTTTGTCTCACCCCTGAGTCTTCTGGGACCAATATTTCAATTCYTGAGCCCTATCCCTGGACAGCCAGTGCCCTTGAGGGGTGCTGTGGCTCACCTTGGTGATCCCAGGGGTAGAGGAGCAGGTTCTGGGCTGTTGCAGGGGGTGTTTCCTCTCTTCCCTCAGTGCAGTGCCTGCAGCCTGCCCTGTGTGCACCCTCTCAGTCAGCCTGGGCACCAGGGATGGAGGCAGCCGTGGAAAGATCAGGTTAATTCGTGATTCCTCTGGTGCGTATGGACTCCTCCCTCCCGGCAGGTGCCCGGGGAGTCCCCGGTCCCGGTGCCCAGCAGGAGCAGGGTTCTGCCGGAGCAGCTTTGCTCCGCGGTGCCGGCAGAGCAGAGGCGATGCGTCCCTTTCCCACGAGGTGGCACTGGGACTCTCCGGCCCGGGCAGGGATGTGCTCAGGGTGGCACCCAGTGCCTGAGGACCCTCCTGGTGCCYTCAATGGGGACCGTGTGTCTACAAGTGGTGGGACACCTCTTGTGTACCTGCATGTGCTTCTGCTCAATAAAGAATTGCTGGAGCAAATCTCAGCATCCCAGTGTGAGTTTGGGACACTGGRTTTGGACTGTCCTGGTCACTGTGAGCACTGACAATCCCTCTCTGGAGCTTGGTGTACCTGTGATGGAGCAGCTCCCCTGCCCAGAGCCTGCAGGACACGTGCAGATCCAGGGGGAGCAATGGCACCGAGGGGTTTTTCACTGGTTTTGTTGAGGTGTCACACTCACCCCTGCTCTCAGGTGAGTGCAGTTCCCCCCTTGCTGCTTCAGCACCACGCATGTCCCAAAGGGTGTGGGGTCACAGCCTGGCCAGCGGGATGGGGGACACACGAGAGGCAGAGCTTTTTCTGCCAGAGCTGGGCTGTGGCCTGGGTGACCCGAGTGGCAGAATTGTGGTGTCACCGGGTCAAAGGAGGCTCTGTCACYACATGGAAGACAGACTGGTTTGGGGGGACATGCTGACCACAGGGCTGGCAGGCTGTGCCTCGCCCTCCTGATCTTGTCAGGAAACTCGTCCTTTCTTTCCTGGGGCTGTGTGTAAACATGAGGGGAGGGAGGAGGGCTCCTATTCTGGACTGAGCAGTAGCAGCAAACCCCCAGAACTAAACCTGCCTCTGTGGGCTGCCAGCTGAGAGGAAGGGAGCTGAAACCACMTCTGCTGAAGGAGGGAAATACCTTTCCTGATGAGCTATCCCAGTCTGTCATTATTGCTGGGCTGTCATTTTTTCAACCTCTCATTCTCCAACACCAAGAAGTTTGGTCTGCATGGATTTGGAGGATGGTGGCAGCATCATCCAAACACATCCAATCCTTCCTTCTCCAACCTTCATCCACCTTGAAAATAGGCAGGAAACTGGCCTGAACAGGAATGTGATAGCAAAGTGCTTAAAGAACAACCCCAGGGCCCTGTGGTGGCAATGGTCATACCTGCTGCAGGGTTTGCTTTAGTGAGAAGGCCACTGCTGCAGTCTCACAGCTCCTGTACACCCTGACCAGTGCTGATGGTGACCATGAGGATGACCCAGCTTGTTCCTCCTTCCTCTGCCTTGAATTTGGGACTCGTAGGATTTGCAATTCCACCATTCTCCTAATCCAGTGCTTGAAATGAGCCCTAGGAGAACTAAGCCGTTGGCTAAGGTGGAGAAAGGGAATGGCTTTTCTCCAGCTGGCTGCTTTTAGCTGAGCTGATTCCCCTGCCTGACCCCTGTTTGCTCTCCTGGCACAAGCAGCTTTGCTCACCCCGTGGAAGTGCTCCAGAAGCCAAARCGAGAGGATTTGGCCTTTGGACTGAGCAGGGAGGGAAGTGCTGGRAAACCAACTCTCGACTGCCTCTCCATAGCAGTCACCCCTGAGTGATTAGGCAATCCAGGCACCCTCCTGGATCCGAAGGGGAATCAAATTCCTCTCCCTTCTCCATGAGAAAGGGCTGTTTGTGCTCTGCTCCAGCCCCAGCAGAGGTCAGGCTGGCAGGGGGCTGACAGACACATTGCTGGGTGTGTGTGGGTGTCTGCATTTCGGTGATGACTGAGAGCTTAATTACTCTTCTAGGTCAGCTGCTCCACTTCCAAAATGGTTTTAAGGGGGCTGAGCTTCCTGCTCATTTCCTGATGGCCTCCAGTAGGGTTTGTGGCCTCACCAGCCCCTGGGTACCTGGAGAGCCACCAGGTATCTGCTTTCTTTGTAGCTCAAGAGGAGTGTGTGGGCATTATAGGGCCTGGGGGCTGCACCCCTGAACTTCTGCCTTCAGGGGGCTCTTGGGGATCCTTCTGCAGGGGAAAGCTGCTGTTTTGGGGTGATGGAGAAGCTGCTGTCAGCTGCAGCACTTCCAGACTCACAGATGAAGCTGTGATTAGACTCTGTGTGTGTGTCGCTCTCTCTTCTGCCGTTTTCTTTAATTACAATCTCCGAGGTAATTTCTGACGCATCATTAACAGTTCTGAGTAAACAAGGGGAATTCTCCAAATTATTTGCCATGAGCACAAAGGGAAATCGACTTTCATCGTCTCCCTCTTCATCCAAGTAAGCAGCTGATCTGCAGTGAGCATGGGGAAGAATAGAGTGTTGTGGCTGCCCTCTGATGCTTTTGAGTCCATTTGAGACAGAGCAGCAACAYATCCAGCTTTTCCAGCTGACTGAGGCCAATTCTGCCCACAGAATTTTGTCCTCTTTTTGTCCCCACTGCTGAGCAAAGTGGCTGGCACTTGTCACCATTGCAACTGTACATGCAAAGTGCTTCTTGCCCATGTGCTGCCTTTGAGTGTTCATCTCCTGTTTCCAGCTGGATGAATCGGAACTGGGAAGGAGATGGGACAGTCCAAAAGCATCCTCAAGGCTGTGTCTCAGCTTAGAAGGTAACACCTGGTCTTGGCTGTTGGGTTGAAGGGTAATACCTGAGCCCAATGTGGGTTTAAGGAAGGAAAGAAGGAGCTGATTGAGGGAAGAGCACAGGGTCAGGAAGGAAAGGAAGGAGCATTGACACAGAGAAAGCTGGAGCCTGGGAAACTAGGTCTGGTCCAAAGCAAGACCTCACAGCGATGCTGGTGTGCCCTGAGAGCCACAGATCCGTTTGGCACCCTGGGAGGGTGGCAGGAGGTGTCTGGAGAGGACTGCATTGCTGGGAGTCCATGGGAGAGCATTCCAGCTGAGTGGGGGGCTCAAGGGAAAGGGGCTTCGTTAGAGGGGCAGCACGTGGAGCTCAGAGCATCCACTGGAGCATGCCTATCCCTGCCCTGCTCCCACAGCCCCTTGCCCACGCCCTGGCACAGTGGCACTGGCAGCAGCAGCCGGGGGAACGAAGGTTATTTATATTCATGTTGCAGCTCTGCCAGCCGTGACTCTGTTATCTGCCATGCATGAATATTATTTGAATACGGAGTTTGTCGTGACTATTCTTCCGCGTGAAACGAGGGATTTGCTGTGGGATGGGAGCCCTCCCTCTGGCTGTCAGTCAGGAGGGGTTTCCTTTTCCTGTCTCGTTGGAAGCCGCGTCCCCAGCAAGGTGAGACAGTGGACACTTTTTCTCTTGTTAATATCCATGTCTAATCTCCTCTCAGAGGGGCCCTTTGTCCTAGACTGTAGCCAAGATGAGTAATTCAGGGATAGATGAGACGCTATAATTGGTTTGTGACAAATTAAAACATTTTTCCTTCGGAGCTGAGAGCAGGACTGTGGTCTGGAGCTGTCAAGCGTCACAGGGGAGGGCGATTTTCGGAGTAAGCGCATTGCAAATTGGCTCCAGATATGCCTTGGAGTCTGAAATTAAACTCCAGCTGGTGACTCTTCTCAGTTGGGGTTTTTTTTTAGGGGGGACAAAAGGAACGTGTGTGGAGGGACAGCCTGATCGATACAGAGAACGTGACTGGTTTGTRCATCACACCGTGAGCTGGGAACCAGAATGAGCCGTGGTGAGGATGCTGGGGAGCACCCAGAGGTGTCATGGGACTGAGCTGGCCAACACCAGGGCTCACCATTGCCTGTGTTTCCTTCACTCTGCTCCCAGTGGTTCCTCCACCACATCCCAGCAAGGCAGAACCATGATGGAGAGTTGCAGATCACACCATCTCCTATCTCGGACACAAGTGGGTGACCTAAAGAGGTGCAGAACCTCTTTAGGAGATGGAGGCTGGTCCTTGCCCTGAAAGCCAAAAAGAGTCACTCACCTCCACCCAGACAGCAGGGGACTAGCTGAAATTCAGGAATACAGAGATGGTCAGGACAGAGGGTTTGACAAAATTCTTGGTTTTACCCTAAGATGTTTATGAGCTGTCTAGGGYAAAAGGGTGGAGGTGGGAAGAAAAGGAATTCCTGAGTAAACTGCTCAGCACAGCTGCATGGAGAGTAACAGCAGCAGCATCTCCATCTCGCAGTGAAGATGGGTGGAGAGTGAAGGAGTGCTTGGAAAGGATGGGGTCTGTGAAGGGGGTTTAAAAAACACAAGAGGAATCACCATGTGGTCTGGTTTGTTTGTAAATGGCAGCGGGGAAGAAAGCCTCAAGATCTTGTATCTGATAAAGAAGAAAAGGCAGGCCCAAAGTAGGGGTGCTGTGAGTTTTYCAGGAAGGCTGTGTCTCAAAGTGARGGARAYAGYCTGGAAGAGAAAGCTCTARGTATGAAAACAGGGAAAGTGCAAAGGCTACCAGCGAGTTGGGATAGTTCAGACCCTTGAGGTGCTGGGTGAGGAAACGAGGAGATCTGAGCATCCCTTCAATATGAGGAGTGAAATGAGCAGGCCACCGTGGCAGGGTGATGGTGAGGGGGAGTTGAGGGGCTTGGAAGGGAAGATCAGAGGATCTGGTTTAGCAATAGAAAGTGCATAGATGCAGCAAATCCTGAAAGGCAGGATCAGATGGTGAGCTGTGACTGGTGTCACTGGCATTAAGACGTTAGCTAATCCGGTTTAAGGGGATAAGCCCAAGAAAAACTGTGGAGACCTAAATTGGAGCTTGTCACTCTCCTGTGGAAAGCAGAAGTGTGGAGGAGGAGGAGGAGGATTTGCTGAAAGAGGCCCTGGATGGTTGGTCAGAAACAGAGGGTGAGTGGAAGATGGCTGTGAAGATGGAGGGTCAGGAACTATCAGGTGGGAAAGAATGACAGGAGATACTGAAAACTGCATGGAGCAGAGAAACCCAGGAACCTTCTGGGGTGCACAGTCTCTGTCAATAACTGACCTGTAACCCATCCTGTTGGTGAAGCTGGCAAGGTAGCAGGGAATCTGCAGAAAACCCCTGATTTTGGTCTGGGAAGCTTATACGATGCATATCAAAGCCAGGATGTAAATTGCATAAGTGTGATGTAGGTCTGGCACTGAAATGATAAGAGTCATATCAAGGGAATAACTTAATTAACTGGTCTTGATCAAAGAACTATGTGAATTCAATAGCCCAGTTTTCAGCCCTAAATGATGAAGTTTAGAAAAACTGTACTTGACACAATTATCAATTTTCCTGTCCGAGGAGCTTTGAAGTGCCATTAAGAAGGGACAGTCTGTTGTTCTGTTTAGGACAACTTTCTCCTTCACTCCAATGATCAGGAGGCAGAGGGGCTCCCTCTCCTTTTCAAGTGTTCGTTTGAAATGGTTTGAAGCACAATAAACACTGGGTGTCAAGGGTAATGGTACTGTGGCTTTCACAAATTAATTGTTTCAGATGATGTAAATCAGGAACAAAGAGCTGCCCTYTGCCTGCCAGCCAGAAAAAAAAATTAAAAAAAAAAAAAGAAACCTCTTTATTTCCGTATAGCTTTCATTTTGCTCATATTTTTGGAGGGGAAGTGGTCCCATTTAACTTCCATCAGTCCCAGACCATCCAGTCMCTCTGACAGATCATGCTGTTCAAACAAGATTCTGGGTATGAGCAAGGAATGAATTAAGCTGTAAAAAAGCTTCTGGAAGTCTTTAAAATAATAAATGCCACATCTGTTTATCTAATTTGGACATGCCTGCATGTACCACAGTGCTGGGGTCTGTCTCACAAGTTGGGTTTCTGTGCTGAATGAYACTTTGGGCCAAAGGGAGCGGGAAGCTCCTGGCCAGGATGAAGCACAGCTGTCCAGACTGGGGTGCTTTGTCCAGCTGAGATCTGCTGGTGATGGTTCCTCAGCTGCTGACTTGCAAAGATGCTGCATTTGGGTTTGCACCTGGGTTAACCTGCACAGTTTCACAGTTCCTTTGAGGGAGATGAGGTGTGGGCAGTGATGCACTGCCTCTGCTCCATTGCATTCACCCTCCTTTGTTTGCTGATGGCTTCTCTCCCCTYCCTCAAGCCCATCTGCTGTCCTGGAGACTCACCCTTCTGCTTGGRTGTAGTGCAGGAGATGGGGCTTTTCTCTGCTGTCACCTTGGCAGGTCTCAGCAAGGGATTCCAGAGAGGCATCAGTGATGAAGTGCCTCCTGGAAAAGGATACCTAAACCTCACTGGTGACATTGATGGGAGTAAAGCCCTGCTGCTCTCAGCTGCTGCTACCTGTGGTCAGACCTCACTGCTCCTCTCCATCCTCTGGGCACCGTGTCCTTTCCACTGCTGAGTATCTCATTCCCAAGGCAGGGAAAACTGCACTGTCTTGTCTGTCCAGTGCAGCACGAGGCTGCTGTGAAAATCTGAGAAGCCTCAGAAAGTCCCTTGGGAAATYGAGGATTAATTCAATTTCTTTACGACTCCAGGACTTCCCTCTGCAGAACACAGATGGACTCTGAAATGAGGCGGTTCCTCCTCCTGGGCAGAAAGAGGGAATGATTTCTAAAKCAAGCTCAAGGTGCTYGTRCTTGGGTGTTCCCCAGAATCAGAGRAGKGATRGCAGTGGGATGATTCCCTCTCSGAGCCACACCGCTGGTTTTCCTCCAGGAGATGGGAGGAAGCTGGGTGCTGGTAGCCAGGAGGCAAAGCTGCAGCTGGCCATGCCAGCTCCGAACAGCGAGGGCAATTAGAGATCAGAAGAGCTGGGGTAGCTTCGTCACATTTCCCTGCTGCTGTTCTGGAGGTGATAATATAATTCATATCAGAAGAGTTAGTGGGCTGAAAATGAATTGGAGAAATCAATCCAGAGGGTATAAATGAATTAGCATGTAAATGAGGACACTTGCTCTACATAGTTTAATATTGCCTGCAGCTGTAAATAATTCCAGGGATGGAATCAAAAGCCGCAAACAACTTCATTTTTGTGCTCCTCCCCCGTCCGGGAGCACCTGCAGCTACGACCGACCCACCCTTGCAGAATCATCGCATTGCAAGGGAATTAAAGCAGATGAGATACATAAACTTTCTTTTTTTCCCCCCTGATTGGCCATTATTTACAAGACTGCTGCTCCTGGTTCTGTGCATCAAGTCCCTGTTTGTGCATGCACATGGCAGTCTGAGCGGTGGAAACAGCAATGAGACCTTGCTCAGTGCATCACAAGCCATCCTGGTCACCCCGTGGTGGGCTGGTGGGTGTGTGAAACAGCAATTTCTCACCCAACAACTGCAGCATGAGAGGTCTTGACTGGGGTGGAGGATTTAAGCCTGCCTTAGGGTGGGAGAGGTGGGTGCTTGCAGAGCAGGAGGTGGCTGCGGCAGTGCCTTGGTTCTTGGAGCTGTCTGGAGAGATGGCATTTCCAAAGGATGGGAAAGTGCTTGCACAGGGGGATTTGGAGTGGTGTGTGCATTCTGGAAAATGGAAAAAAGTGCACAGCCTGGTCATCAGGGTGAGGAAGGTGTTGGGAAGTCCCTTTGTGACTAAACCAGCACAGCTTATTTGGCCCAGTGAAAGGAAGGCTGAGATGTGATTGCACAGGCAGATAAACACGGGGGAGGGACAGGAGCTGGTTCAGCTGAAGGCCAATGTTGGGACCAGAACATGCAGATACAAACCAGTCATGAATAAATTTCGGGGGGAAATGAGATGCTCTGTCTGAGCACCAGAGCAGAGACTAAGGACRAGCACTGGAGAGTCCACACGACCAGGCTGCTCTTGCACTGGCGTTTGACTGTAAAATAGGATTATAGGAGCAGGTCCCTKGAGACCAGGCAACTACATTGTGTGATCTGGGAAGTTCTGCCTGTTGCCAAAAGCCCCTTKATTATTCTGGCAGGGGAAGGATGCAGATCTGAGGAAGGGCATATGTCTCATTGAGTGACTCCAAGAGCAGTGGTTGAGAGCTTCTGGAGTGGTGCTGATGACAGGAGGTTAAAGATGATCCTCAACAGTCYTTTATCAGTACTTCCCTCTTGTTTTTTGACACTGACGGATCACAGAGTTCCCTCTTTCATCAGGTTGGAGTTTCAGGTTCTGTACTAACTAGATCTCCCAGGTGGACTGGAAACACTGATTAAGATGGATAGAGTGAAAGCAAGTCCATTAAATTGTTAATAAAGAATATTACACACATACCTTAATCTGCAGCTAGCCTGACACTTTATAAAAGTACATTAGGATATAATCCAATTGAAGCCACAATATCGAGAACATCTTATCTCATCACAAATTGAAATTATATCATATTCCTCATTTCTTAAATTAAAAAGCTAAAACCTTTTAGTTTGCTCTCATATGCTTGTGTAAAACTTAATCAGTGGTTTTAACAACATTATTTTTCAATATGGGCCATTTCTGCTCTCATTTATTTACAAGAGAGAACTTCCTGGTAGAAGAAGTGATTCAATTTGCGGGAGGATACATCAAGCACTTAAGGATTTTGTAGGGATTGATTGATTATTTATCGTGTTATCTTGCCTGGAGACGTCTGATATGCCTGTGCTTTTGCTATCTCTCATTGCACCTAATGCTCTCCCTTTGCCTGGCGCTCCCCTCCAGTGCTAAGGGCGCTCTTCCTGCACTTGTGTGTSTGCATGAGCATCTTGGAGGGAAAGGGGGTCAGGGGGGCAAGGCTCAGGTTGTCTCTGCTGGGTGAAGACGCTGGACTGGGCAGATGGGAGAGATTCATTTCACTGGGAGATGGCACAGAGGTGAGAGGTGAGCGGGTGGTTGGGAGTTGGGATGGGTTTTAACCTCAGGCTGTGGTGCTGCTCAGCTGTGCATCTCCGAGCACCTCAAACACATCCTTCCTCACCAGGGAAGGAGCTGGGACACACAGAGCCTGGGTGGTTTGCTGGAAGTTTCCCCMGGAGCAGAAAACAGCTCTGAAGGGCCATCAGCTCTGGTTGGTAGCTGGTCAGTGAGGAACACACTTCCCAGGGYAGCTGTAATCACCTTGGAGTTACCAGTGAAGCACTGGGTGATGTCCTGGCACATCCTGGACAATGCTTCCCACTCAGCTGAGCTGTCCCAGGGATGCACTTTCAGTGCCTTCTCTGGGGATCTTTGCAAAGACATCCTTAAACTGGTGAGGAATTCTGGTGCCTGGGCTGCAGAGAGGAGGAGGCCACCTCTTCAAGCTTAAAGGAAACCACTCACAGCCATGGCTGATTGTCTCCCACTGCTTCAGAGGGGCTCATTAACAATGACAATTAGCATGTCCTTCATGGAGGTGTCTACCCAAGGTCTCCATTTGAGGGGGGTGACCCCCCTGCAAGAGTGCTGTGGCTTGAGCTTTGTCCTGAACATTGGCCACTCTTTGGTGCTGGAGCATGAATGGGAGAAGGAAGGATGATGTCAGTGGGAGCCCTTGGCCTCCCATCCCTGCTGGGGCTTTGGGGCATTGGCTATAGCAAGAAAGAAAACTTTTTGGATTTTATGCAAGAAAAAATTGACAGTAGAAACTSCAACCAAACCCTCMAGTGTTTGGGCTGTGGTTGTCTSTCTGGCAGGGGAGGCACTGGGAACAGGGACATTGGAGGTTTATTCTTTTCACTGCTGCAGATTTTGGCAAATCGCTCTCCCTGCCATAGTTTTCCCTGAGCAGTTTGAGATCAGCTGGGTTTATTCTTTTATGAGTATTGGAGTGCAGGAATTGCTGTCTTCTGGTGAAAATAAATACAGAAATCCTGAAGCACGACTCCAAAGAGAGATGAGCCTGCAAAAAAAAACCACCACACGGGAAAGGGAGTATGTTTGGTTTGTCTTATTTTTCTTTTGCTTTCTGGGATTTTAGGATTCCTGTCACAGGGATTGCACCAAGATGACAAACTAGAGAGTTTTGAAAATGGAAACACAATCCCCTGACTCCAGGAGCTCAGACTTAAATATCAACAAATAGCTCAGGATGCAGAGTGAGTGCTGATGGAGCAGCTGACTCGGCGAGTGAGGAGGTGAGCAACTCCAGAGCCCCACAGAGCCCCAMTGTCCTGATTTGCTGAACCCAGTGGAATGAATTCCCATATTGGATGATCCATGTGCACGGGCCTCCGTGGGATCAGGGCCARCATTTACCAAGTGCTGTGAGATGCTTGGATGAAAGGGACCACAGAAGCGCAAAGTATTACTTTTTCATGATTGCTGCAATTGCTATCCTTGGGGCCGTCCAAATATTGTTGTTCCAAGTGAAAATATAAAATCCTTTTGGCACGTTTCTGTTTTGCGCTGTGATAAACAGAAATGCAGGAGAGGGGAAGAAAAATCTCCTCCTGACAGCGAGGGAAGGAAAAGCAGCCCCTGTGCAATTTGTTACACATCTCATATGTCTCTGATTGCTAGCTGTAGAGATATTTAGAGGCAGTGTTTAGCCAACCCAGTGCACAGCCTCTGGAGCCCCGGCTTCTGCTTTGGTCCATGCTTGGTTGAACCTTTACAGCAGCTTTATGGTTTCAGGAGAGGCTTTGATTCTGGAGGATGCCAACTGCGCCGAGCGGAGCTAAGATGATTAATCAAATTATTGGAAGGGTGTTCGCCAGAACTGGGCAGTGACCGGTCTCCGTCCTAATCTCTGGATTGAGATGTCAAGCTCAGAGCACCGAGCTCGCCAGGAGGCGGAGGGTGGAAAGAAATCCCCGGCAGCAAACAGGCTGGCAGGGCTGCCTGTGCTGGGGAGGGGAGCTGGCCATCAGGAGCCATGGGTCATGCTGCCCGGTGAGCTGGGGGAGCTCTGCGTGTCCAGAATGCYGGACAAAGCTTCTCTGTCATGGAACAGGAATAAACTGATGGCTGTGCCTCAAGCTGCCTTCCTCCACCAGGCTGCAGGGAAAAAGGGGAATGGTTGGGATGTGCAGAGCTCCCAGCTGGACACAGGATGGAGGCTCCTCTGCTCCCTCCTGATTTTAGGTTGTTGCTGAGCAGGATGGAGGAACAAGTGGCCTTGCATGGAAGGGATACAGGCTCTGACTGAATAATTTTGAACTTGGTGCCAGTGTCAGGTGCTTGGGGCAGCTGGGCTTTGACTGGAGTCTTGTGGGGATGGTGCAGGGTGGGTGGTGTGGGGCGAGGCTGGCAGAGGGCTCCAGGAGACAAGAGACGCAGTGGGAAGCAGAGACTTGGCTCCGGTGGTGTGCTTTTCTCTTTAGGGACCAGATGGGTTTGTCACCCACTGCTTTTGTGTTCAGAGATGAAGCCAGAGCACCTGAGAAGAAGGCACATGCTGCAGCAGCACRGCCCAGGGGAGCTGGGGTGGCATTTAGGGCAAAGCCACTCACGTGGGGACGAGGGACCCTCCTCTCCTTCCTCCTGCTGCTCTGGGGATTCAGGCAGATGGGCTTTCTCCAGTGCCAGGGCGAGCACTGGGCATTTCTGAGTAGCGAATTGCAGGTCTCACTCTCCTCTCCAGCTGGCTGGGTGTGCAGGGGCTCTGCTTCTAYGTGACCCCAAAGCACGGGATCCCCTTTGCTGCCTGAGCTGACAGCACCTGAGGCGTTCCACGGACCGCTGCCCTGAGCATCCTTCCTCTCTGCCCTCCCCGGCACGCTGGAGTCTGTTTTCCCTTCCACCACTCAACTCCTCCTCTGCAAAAACCCCTTTCCATCTCTCCGCATCCCTTGCAGCCCCGGAGCGGAGCGGAGCGTTCGCGGGACCCCGCTCGCCATCTGCGCGGCTCGGTGGCCGCTGGCTCCCGGCCAGGCACGGAGGGCAGAGCTGCCCGCAGCCCTCGGCCCCTTCAGCGGGCACCCGGTGCCCACGGCACCGCCGGCACGTGTGGCCATCAGCTGATGGGGAGGATGACTCAGCCGGCAGCTGTCGGGGCCCCTAAAATAATGACAAAAACAATTAGCAGTCCAAGCAGTAGCCTCTCCTTAATTATCTCCTCCGAGTTTAATTAACTAGCTAAATTATCAGCAGTAATGTAGGCATTAATTATGTCAAATTACAGTGTAAAAATCACAAAGTGTGGAAAATGTCAATTCAGCTGCGCTCACCTGCCGGGCTGAGACAGTGCCGGTGACAGAGGCTCAGCCTGGCGCAGGGGAAGGGCTGTTCGCCCTCTCTGGGGATCAGGATCACCCCACGACAGCCTGGGTGACACCGRGGGGACACTGACATCAGCACCGAGAGGAGCTGGGGGCACAGTTTGAGCTGGGAGGCGGTGGGGACTKTCTGGATGGGTGCAGGGGTGGGGAAAGGGGAGCATTTTGGCTCTGGCAGAGGGAGGGGAAGGAGCGTGGCTCCCCAAACCAGATGGCTTGGATGCTGAATTATTAAATTATGAATATTAATACAAATCAGACACGGAAGAGGTAATAATTTTGCTGCCCTACAGAAATAATTAACATAATTTTGATAAATTACATGATAAGAGAATCTCAAAATTGAGGTAGATTTATCTTAATTAATATCTTGGACTTGCTCCGAAAGGTAAATTGTTCCACTGGGGACTGGGGAAGGGTGAAGAAGGGGGCCCTGGCTCTGTGAGCTGGACCTTTCCTGGGGTCAGCATTGGGGGGAGGCTGGGGCACCCCTTCCAGGCTGCACCCCAGCCCTGGCTCAGAGGGTGCAGTGCCAGGGTTATTCCCACCCCCATGGGACACCAAGTGACTGATTTCAGGCAGCATGGGTTGGTCAGGGAGCAGAGGTCTGAGCTGGTGGCTCCAAACCCCTTTGGACCCGGTGCCACCCTTCCCTGGGCTCTGCCAGGGGTTTTTCCACAGCACAGTGCTGGGCAGGCACCGGGGGCTGAGCCCACAGGATAAATGGCTTCACCAAAAACTGCTCCCCGAGCATCCCTCGACTTTATTTCATGTGCATTTTGACTGCTTGGGCACACAGGGATTGCAGCACACGTGCCTGTTCTGTTTTCAGTCCTCATGGACTCACCAGGCAGGCACGGCAGATTCAGGGCTTTGCTTTTTGCCCAGTGACCCCCCATGAGCTGAACCAATGTCAATGGGGACATCCCAGGATGGAAATCAGCCTGGAAGGGAATGGGACATTGAGTTATTGAACAATTGCTTGGAAATCAGCCTGGAAGGGAATGGGACATTCAGTTATTGAACAATTGCTTGGAAATCAGCCTGGAAGGGAATGAGACATTCAGTTATTGAGCAATTGGCTTCACCATCACCCGCTGTGGTGTCACCACTGTCCTGCAACTGTTGCCACTGTCCTGAGGTTTTYCTTTGGTTTGCAGGGCTCCAGGTAATTCCATGTCCCTCTCCAAGTGTGTGTGTGATGGCAGAACTCTTCTCTTTGCCAGGCCATGTCATTGCCCAGGTTATTGTCACCGTCCCTGCCTGCAAAGGTGCAAATCTGCATGTACAGACAGGGTGTGCAGATTGCTTTATGTGGCATAAAATCCTGTATTCACATCCCAGAATCGTCCAGAAGGCTGTAACCTCCCAGCAGTGAGGTGACCCCCAGAACATCCCCCAGGCACAGCCAGTGCTGGTACAGATGTGTGTGTGGAGATCATCCATAGCTCGTGGCATCAAAGCTGCGACTCAAATKACAGGGCTAATTGCAAAATTAAAGTCAATTATTGTTTACTATGACGATTTTGTAATGCCAGATCAGGCAATRCAGGAGAAGATGTTTTCTGCACGTCCATATTGTCCATTTTAAATGCCAGGAGTGTGGCCCCACTGCAGTTCTACCTGTAGCCTGGTTATTTTTCAAGTCTGTGTCTGCTGGAAGGGCTCAAAGCTTGCTTACTTGATATATTTCTGACACGGGTGAGCGGGAGGAGAGCGAGGAGCAGCCAGGAGAGGCTGTTCTCGGGAGGTTTCAGTCTTGGTCTTGAGCTCGAGAGGTTTTTAGATTCACATCCATGCGTTTGCCAGCTTAATTGGCAAAAGCTTTAATTTTTTCAGAAGGGTTAGAAATCTTGTTGATCTGTTCCCACTGGCAGGATTTAAAGCCTCAAACACTTTACTTTTTTCAAAGAGCTGTACAAATGTTAACTAATACAGCCCCAGTTAAGCATAATCTCTAGATGGGGAAACAGAGTCACACGCTGCACGAATCCTCAGCCTGGATGGGGACTCTCTGTGTCCCCGTCCCACGCTTCATCCAGAAGGCACTGCCATCTCTTCCAAGCCTTCCCCACTGTCCCTGATCCCCTTGCCTTGATGCTGTAAAACCAAGCTGTATTTAATTGTTTTTGGCTGTGCAGAAAATAACAAAAAGGGAAAACCCAAAGCCACCGATTGCTGTGATGCCAAGGCACACGCTGGAAGCAGAGACTTGTCACCATGTGGCAGCATCGGTGCATCCAGGTGAGACCAGGGATGGTGCCCAGGATAATAAGGGATATTCCTGGGGCACAGAGAGCAGTTGGAACCAATATTGGGTAAATCMTTCATGGAAAATGCATAGGAAGAGATCCTTTGCCTTACTGGGGGCTTCCAGCTATGGACCGAGTGCTGCAGCCATGAGATTTTTGAGGAAAGTCAGTGCTGTTAGGGAGTGTGTGGGCCATGCCTGGTCACCCTCACACCCCCAGCTCRTGGGGTGGCAGAAGAGGGAGGTTTATCTTGCAATTCCCCCTTTTTTGGACCCCATCAAACAGTCCCTGTGGCTGGAGCTGTCACAGCCCTGCAGCRAAGAAGGACGTGAAGCTCTGTGTCTGCACAGCACTGGAAACTCTATTCAAACAAGGCCACCCTGCTGAGGGACTCTGCTGTGTCACCCACCACCCTGGCTGGGTCGTGCCCAGGTTCAGGGATCCATCTGGGCAGCCTTTCCTCGCCGGGAGACTGAGGGCACCCAGCTCCAGCACCGGGCAGGGGAACCTTGGGGCATCTTTAGGCTCCTGCTTTCACCTGGCTGCATGTTTTGCTTGCAGAGCAGGCAGAGCCCAGGCTCTGGTGTTAGAGGAATGTCCTGTGTGTGCCCTGGTGTTACAGGAATGCCCCATGTGGGTCCTGGTGTTGCAGGAATGTCCCATGTACGTGGGCTGTGGTGCTGCAGGAGTGCCCCAAGTCCATCCCTGGTGTTACAGGAATGCTCCATGTATGTCCTGGTGTTACAGGAATGCCCCATGTCCATCCCTGGTGTTACAGGAATGCCCCATGTCCATCCCTGGTGTTACAGGAATGCTCCATGTATGTCCTGGTGGTCCAGGAATGCCCTGTGTCCTTCCTTGGTGTTATAGGAATGTCCCATGTCCATCCCTGGTGTTACAGGAATGTCCCATGTCCATCCCTGGTGTTACAGGAATGTCCAGTGTGCATCCCCAGGGTGTTTTTGGGCTGACAGGCTCACGCTGTGTGTAGATGTATGCACACACACACACACACACACGCACAGAAGGCCTGGCACAAACACACTCTGCATCCAATGTTTAAATCTGAGCCCAGCCTTAACCCCTTCCCTGCTGCAGGAGGCCAGTCCTGGGGCTCCAAGGGGCACACATTGCTGGTGCTTTGATGGAGATGTTGAGATGTGAAGAATGTAGCTGGCCCTGGGGGGACCAGCTTGTTCAGCTGCGTCCAAAGTAATGGATGGATAAAGGAAACTGAAGCCTGGTGTAATGTAAGGCACAAAGGAAGGATTTTAGGAGGTCTTGGTGGAAGGAGGATTGGATAGAGAGCAGGGTTGGAAGAACTTCCCCTTTTAGGCAGCTCTGAGTTGTAGGAGGAGGGTGTGGAAGGTGAGGGAAACTGAGGCAGGGAAATAGATGGACACACGGAGARGGGCAGTTGTTGGTGTGACCACCCTGCTTCTGCACGACAAGGACATTTGTATGGAGAGAAGGAATCCAGGCTGGGACAGCAGGAGAGTGCAGSAGCCAACCCTACACACGCCCATATGGGTGCGAGCAAGATATTCCCACYTGGGAGAGCACATCTGTGATGTGGAGCTGATGGAAACCTCATCATTCCCCTTCCCTCACAAACTCCCCTCTGCTGGGGCTGAAAGGGGGAGACTGGCACTGCTCCTGCCTTTTGTGGTTGCTGTTTCCACTTTGTTTCAGGTCTCTCCTCTGTTGGGACTTTGGGCCTTCCCGTTCCCCAGTAATTATATAATTACTTCACAACATGCTGCAGGAATAGTCAGGGAGACGGCTACAGCTAGCACAACAATGGTGACAAGTAAAACATTAATTTCTGGAGTTCTTTTAATTAATTCATCAGGAATCGTGCTGTGCGGGATGATTACGTTAAAGTGTTTAATTACAAATTTATATGTAATGATGCACTTTAATTACTTTGGACTGGTACAATATTATTGGGCCCTTTTCCCAAGATTCCTGGCACTGGGTTTGGGCTGCACATAAGCGGTGCCATGGATGCTTGTGCCTCTAAATTATTTACATGGCATGGGAGAAATCCGCTCCTGATTGATGAGAGAAAATTCTCCCCTTAGCTGAAGGGGAGTGAGGGCCCTGGGGAATCCCGAGAAGGAAGGTCAGTGTGGYGTGTGTGTGTCAGGCAGAACATCAGGGCATTTTTTGTTGGAAGAATCGAGGTTAATCTGGTGGAAACTGAAGTGATAGAGAGCCAGGCACGATAAATATTTATCAAAGGGACCGGTGTCAGGATTSTGGTTCAGCGATGCAGATATGTCCTGGATGGATCTCACCAAAGCAGCACGAGATGCTGCTGCAAGCAGCCCTGGCCAAGCACGTYGGGTGGTTTCTCCAGCTCCCCTCCTTTTGCTTGTCCCCCTTGCCTTTGTTTCTCCTGTCTTTGTGTTCATGTGTGTGTGTGTGTGCACACTCATTTCCTTCCCCTTTAGGCTCCGGTTTTCCCCTCATCCCGTCTCTATTTGCCTCCGTGCATGGGGAGCATCTGTCATTCTCCTTTCTCCTTTGTCAGCATCCTCCCAGGCTGGACAGACCCCAGAGGGATGGCCACGCTTTGGGGAGGCCTGGCAGCTGAAGGGCTTCAAGGAAGTTTGAGGTCAGCCTGTCTTTAAGCTGCTCTGCAAGCAAAACACCCAGTGTAATACATATATAAATGAAATTATAGATTACATAGGTATAGATAGATAGATCTGTGCTAAACTAGTCTGCAGGCAGTGCCTTGCTCTTTAGGGTTCGCATCATCTGGCACACAACGGTCTGGCAAAATYCAGGTTTTGTTTGCATTTGGAGATCAGGATCTGGCAAGGAAAAAATCACACCATTTCCTCCCCAAGAGCACGGGAGAGAGAGGTCAGCTTCGGGTTTGTTACRCTGATGGGTCCTGGCAGATGCACTGGTGAGGTTTGGTGTAGTGTCACTGACACTCATCTTGCAGTGGGTTTGTGTCAGTGCAGTTGCAACCAGGATTTGCTGGCAAACAGCAGCAAATGGACCCTGTGAGATGCTCTGCTCCGCTGCAGCCGTGACTTTGCATGCTTATTTTCCGTGCAGTTGCACAGATGATGCTCAGCTTTGCCCAGGACCGCAGGGTCTCGGGGTCTGAGCCACTGAGCTGYGTTCTCTGGCTTTGAACACGCACAAAAGAAGTCACTGGCAGCTGCTGATGTCACACTGCCTCTTTCTGTGGGTGCACGTGGCTTTYGTGGGTGTGCAGGTTAAATTGGTCAGGAAGAAATGGGAGTTTTCTTTGAGCTGGGAGAAGTGCCTGGGCAGAGGAAGGTAAGGATTGACCTCGTGGTCAGCACCCCTTGCCTGCTCCCCAGAGCACCAGAGCTGCTTTGCTGGTAAGCAACTTGGAAAGAATCCCCTCTGGGAGCCAAAATACACCTCACAGCTGCTGCTATAGCTGAGGGAGCRGGGAAAACCCTTCCCAGGGGAAGAYWGGATGTTTGCTCATTGCAGAAAGTTTGGTCTCCTGCAGATCTCTGCCCCAGGACAGTCAGGCTTTTCAGAGGCTGTCACAGCCTGGGGGAGTGGCTCCTCACTGCACATGGAAAGGAGTGATTCCCTGCTTCCTGCAGGCTTCCTGTGCCCCTTTCCTTTGCAAATTTGATCATATGTTGTGACCAAATTTTGGCAGAGAGATGGGAGCGCTGGACAGCTCAATGAGAGCAGAAGCATCTCTCGCCACAGCTCAGGTGTTTCCAGGCCAGAGCTGCTCCCAGCATCCAGCACGGCACATGAGAGGTCACGCCAGCCTTTTCCTGGCAGGGAAAAGGGGGAAGGRTTTTGGGAGTGATGGCAGGACAGGGCTTTCCTGGAGAGTGGGGCTGCAATCAAGGTACAAGACAGAACGTGTGAGCATCATGAAAAGCAAACTGAATGGATTTAGGCTTATCCTAAAATCCTAGAGTGGGRTTTATCCTGCACAGATTCGTAGTAGCCATAGACTCTGCCCTGATGGACTTTGTTAGAATGCCATGCAGGCTTCAAGTGCCTTTATTTTTTTCTCTTTTCTAAAAAACACTTTGACCTTATTTCAGACACCCAGAAATGGTTTTAGTGCTTACTGAGGGAGGAGGAGATGGGGTACCACACACACACCCACCTATCCCAGGTGTGCTGTGCCAGTCAGAGGCACCGGGCAKCTTTCCAGGGCAACCCCACCAGGCAGAGGGATTCATTTTGCCGTAAATAATTCCCATTTGTGGYTCTCCTGCTGCCCGCACTGAGCAGGTTCAGGTGCTGGAACCAGAGGCAATGTGCCGGAGCCCCCGGGAGAACTCCCTGCCACTTGTCACCCTCCCATCGCCTGATGCTGGAGGGACTCCTGCGGGGACAGGAGATGATTCCTGAGCCACTACAGCGCACCTGGGAGCTGCCAAATTTCCATTTCTCATGGGGCGAGGAGATGAGAGCGGCCGGCACCGGCGGTTCGGCGGAGCGCGGCTGGCACCGGGCTGGCACCGGGCTGGCACCGGGCTGGCACCGAGCTGAAACCGAGCTGAAACCGAGCTGGAACCGAGCTGCCGGTGCCGGGGAAGGCTCCTCGGGCCTGCCAAGGCCAGATGGTGTTTGCGAGCGGTTCCAGGTCCCAGCTGAGCGCTGCCCGGCGAGACGCGCGGGAGCTGCCGCCGCAGCCGGCGCTGCCAAAGCCGCGGCATATGCTGCGCTCTGCCCGACACCTGCCCGCGGGCACAGCCGGGTGGCACCGCCAACGAGCGGGGACCGGCAGCGGCAGCCCCATCTGGAAGGAATTGAGCGGATAAGTGCGGGCGCAGAACCCCCAGAAATGGAAATGGTGAAGAAGAGATGCTGCAGGGGGAGATGCTGCCATCCCAAGTGGGGAGAAGCGGGCGAGGGATGAGCAGCACCCGTGTTCCTTTCCACACCGACCCCCATTCCCACCGGGATCCCCGTTCCCCTTTGCACCTTCCCGGCCSTGTCCCCATCACCCCCAGCAAAACGTTCTGAGAAACTGCTGGGAGATATTTAACTTCTCAGGAGCAAACCTCAAACGTTCGTGAGCAAAATTGATGGGAGAATAGACTTTCTGCCTGTTTTGAATTTACTTTGGTAAACTGTACGCACTCGGGGCTCGGTCTATAATTTATTGAAAAGAACCAGACTGGAAACCAGCTTCATACTGTGAGTAATTTCTAGCATCGTGTAATCTATCACCACGAGACAGGGCACTTTGTTTCTCTGAAAAATTATTTTTATAGTTGGCTTAGTAACAACAACAATTATTATTATTAATATTAATAACTRCTTGTGTGAGGCCTTTCATGCGTGGTTTAGGAAGTGTTTTGCACGTGGGTCAGTGTGGCTGCATCTCATGGGAAACTGAGGCACGCAGTTGCCCAGGCTCACCCTGGTGTGCAGCATCCTCACTCCCAAAATGCAGCTTGGACCACTGGGTGCTGCTGTCCTTTGTGTATTTCAAAAATATTTGAGGGTTTAGTGATGAAGGAGATGAGAAAATTATTTTCTTTAAAATTTGGGTCCAGTTAGATTCAAAAACTTTTTAAGAAAAGTCCAGAAAGAAATAGCCCYTACCATGTCCTGGTGGCTGGAGCTGAACTCCATCCCTGTCTCTTTCCAATTCTTCCTTTGTAGCRAGAATAATAATATTTAACATTTATRGAACTCTTTTCATCTTCAAATTCTATTTGCAGGTATTAATGAAGGCCTGAGTTGCTCCCATGAGGTGGAGAGGTGTAGCAGTGTTATCTTCTGCATTTGCAGGTGGAAAATTCGAGGCAGGAGAGGAGGTTGGGCAGGATCAGAACTGGATCCTGATCTTCCTGCCCTGTCCCAGGCAGGACCCCTCAGTGCCTCTCAGGGGSCACCATTTCTGGGTTTACTTACAAAATCTTATCCTCTAGTAAGAAAAGAGCATAACAAAAAATTAGGAAAAATGCTTTTTTATCTACCATTAGGAATTCTGGCTTTCTTTTGGTGTTTTTAAATTTATTTCTTTAATACAATGAAAAACATTTGGAGCAGAGATACGTTCCTTAATGCTGTACAGCGGTAATATAATCTCCATTTGTTCAGAGTCATTCAACCTGAATCATCCCTGAGCACTGAAGCTGATGTGAGAGAAACGCACGGTGATAAATCCACCCACCACCTCAGTGTAGGTGATTCCATTCCAAACACAGTGAGACAACCCAGGGACAGGGAAAAGACACTCATTCCTACCCCCAGGAGCATGCTGGACTCAAACCTTTTCAGAAAATGGCCATTCCTGCCCAGTTTGCCATGCCAAAATCAGATTTTTAGGATTTATTGTGCAGGTACCTGAGCCCCAGACACAGATTGTTTGTGCTGTCCCTCCGTCCTGGATTTCTGGACATTGTCACTTCCAGCAGGGTCATGTGGCATCCCTGACAAATCCCCCTCTTCCATCTGGGAAAGAACTCGGGGAAGTTGTGCTGGAGGAGCCACAGTGTGTGGTGATGGAGGTGAATTATCCAGGATCCCAGTGGGGCTGAGCTGTCACCAGCACTGTTAAGGCAGGAGGAGGAGGAGGGCAGCGCATCCGATGGAAAAGCAAAGTGTTCCCACTGCCAGACCCATCATCCCTGCCTGCAGAAGTTAGCCAGAAGGGCAGGCAGCAGCCTGGTGCTGCACATAACTTTTTTTCCCCTGTTCTTCTCCAATTTCCCAGGACTTTTGAGGGTTCTGATGCATCGAGGGTGAGGAAGCCAACAGATGGCACTGTGCTGTTTCTGGAGGAGCCCAGCCTTTCTGGAGGCCAGAGATGAGATGCCCGAATGCTGGAAAWYCKTRCACTTGAGRAAAGTTTCTCCCCATGCAGGRGCACAAGMAAAGTCTCACCATGGAGAAACCCCCACAGCCCTTGGGCCCAAAGCACCATGAAGAGCAGGTTTGTTTGTACCCAGCCTTGGGATGTTAACAGGAAAAAGGATGCAAAACAACCCAGCAAACCAGGGCAGTGTTGAAAAAGTTCAGATTCCCATCAAGAACACTTTTCTCCCTGCAGTCTCTGAGGCAGGCTCAGGTAGATCAGACCCCTCAGGAAATCAGATTTTGGCAGGAGGTGCAGGGGTCCCCATGAGTGTGGCTGGGCCAGCTGGTGACCCTCATCTGGATATTAGTTCATCCCTGGGGGCTTTGACAGCTCAGCACCAGCAGAACAGAGGTGAGGGGTGCTGGGGTTGGTTCCTGGCAGTAAACCCCTGCCTATTTAAAAAAAAAAACTCCCCTGTGCAAAAATGCTCTTTATTTCACACACCCTGAGGTGTGTGCAGGCTGCTCCAGGAGCAGAGACACGTTCATGGCTCCAGCTATAGCTCTGTGCCTTAAAACAGCCTTGGGTGGGTAATTTAGGGTGAGTTATCCCCCCTCCACAAAATTCCTGTGTCCAAAGCTGAATCCCTGACTCGTTTCCAGGTCAGTGTTGTGGAGTCCTGTGAAGGATTTGCCCAGTGTTCCCAGTCCTGCCTGGTGGGTATCAGTCATCACTGGTATATTGAAATTCCTTAATTCCAGCTCCCTAATGAACTCCAAGCAATGAGAAAACCCCCTGTATTGATGTTGTATCTGAACAGTAAATGCATGGGATGGGGACAGAGAAGGTGAGTCCCAAACCCAGAACTGGGAGCTGCTCTGACCTGGGAGCTCCATCTGAGCAGATGTCAAGGTGGGGCAAGCTCAGAATGGCCCAATTTTCTTTCCTGAACCACCAGACCTGTTCTGGTGAGCGGGGCCAGCAGAGAGCCCCTTCTCCTCTCCTCCTCTCATTGCTACAATTTGCCCTTCTCCTTGTCCCTCCCTCCCTCTTTTAATCCTCCTGTCCAGGTCCAATCCAGCAGGGTTTGCTGTCAGGTGCTGAGCATCCCCTCGAGCCACTGTGCCCCCTCTGAGGATGTTCTTGGCTTCTCCTGCCCCACACTCCCGACCCCACTGCCCTTCAGCGCCACTTCCAAATCACTCCAGTCAAATCAGGCTAAGCAGTTCCATCAGGCTGACCCCTGCTTTGTCAATCTCTGCATCATTCAAAGGCAATTTAGCCTATTCATTCATAACGAGAGGCTATTGATTGAATAATCTCTGTTATTAGCGAGTGGGTAGAACTTGTTCTTTGTTGTATTTTATTATTGGGTGTGTTGGTAGCTTCACCCTGCCTCTGTTGTGCCCTGCTGTAACTGCCACTGCAATTACAGCCAAGAGCATGGGCAGATACTTGATTAAGCCTTGCAGAGATTATTACAAAAGCAAGGCCTCCTTCTGAATGCACATATTTCAGAGGAAATAGCATAAAGAAGCGCTCACGTGCRAATTTCTGAGAATCTGCAAGCACAATTTATCCTTGCAGGTCAATAGCTCATATTGTCTGCTSTGCCAAATTGTTCAAACATATACAATGCTCTCAAAACATTGCTTAATTAGATTCTAGAGAACATTGACACACAAACAAAAGATATTAATATCAAGGATTTCAGCATCAAATGTAGTTTRCACAGATCAAAGAACATTTTTGGTGCAAAGAGGTTATGAATGTGACAGGTTGTTACTCCACGAGCGCAGGATATGACAAGAGGGGGTTGATCAGAGAGCAGAGCACAAAGAGGAACGGGCATGACTTGTGAGGGGCACGGGCGAGATAATGCTACAGAAACAGAGGGAAAAGGGAGATTACTGGAAAGGCAGGGAAAACAACTCACAGAAAAGAGTGACAATATGAACTTGGAGCTTTTGGAGGGTGTAGGGATGGGAATTGCTGCTGTGGGGTAGGACGAGACTTGTCCTCTTTCATAGGGATGGCATTTTAARAGCAAAATCCAAAATGTTTGTAGGCAAAATTAATGGCTGAAGTCTGAATGGACACTCGGACCTTGGCTGGGAGCCCTTTGTGGCTGAGTTTTGTTACRTGGACTGTGCTTRAAACTGGGATGAGGCAGTGAAGGGRTGAAGGAAGGGGGTGTGGAGATGAGCTGGAGGAGCAGGAACAGGTCAGAGCTGTCAAATGTCCACTCCCAGCCAGGCCTTGGGTCCTGGGGGCAGTGAGAGAGGAAAGGGGACAAACACAATTAACAATTGTCTGTCCTGAGTTTAACAAATGCTGCTGAGAACCAGTGACATATCTGCATGTGCCCAGTGTGRGGGACACTGGTGGTTTGCTTGGGATTTGGATGTCCTGATGCCATCACCTTGAAACAGCTACAGGGTCTGGGAGCATCCTGCTGGRATCTCAGTGATCCTGGGATAAAGCAGGACTGCCCCAAATCTCCAGCCTGAGCTGGGAAAATACTCAGTCTGGTCAACAGGTCTGAATTCAGCTCATCCACAAACAGAAAATTACTCTCTGGTGGCCGCCTGGAAGAGAAGCAAGGAGCTGGAAAGAAAAATATTGGAAATGGATGTAAGGGWAGGCACAAAGTAGCAGGCCAGGAAAACAAGCAAACAGCTAAAAGAGCAAGCCAAGGGGAAGTCAATAAAATTGACTTAAAATACATATGAATGAAAAAAATTAATAAGCCAAAGCTGTATTTAATGTCAATATTGTTGTAGTAGTCTGAGAATTCATGAATAAATAAAAGCAGATGGTGGATTGATCATCCAACACCAAGAAAGGCACTTGTGAAGAATATTTTCTTCTCAAGGCAGGCAGACTCATATGTGTGTGTCTCATTTGCTTTAATGGRAGTCATGTTTGCAAACTCCTGTATATTAAGAAACAGGTAAACCTCAGTGGTTAAGGCTTGTTTTGACACAATTATTTCCTTTTTCTCCTGGAAAGTATTAACTTCTGCTTCGGAAGAGTTCCACCCTGCATATTACACTGTATATCACAGCAACCTGCCAAATGCACTGTAAATTATTCAAAAACAGGCTGACAAATCAAGGACTAGCATTTTAAAGTGAGGGTAATTTGCAGCRTTATTGAAGAGCAGCCTCTCCCTTCAACTTTTCCCAATGAGCACTAAAACCAAACTGTCCCTGCTGCTTCTGACAGGGGAAGGATGATGGGGCCTATCCTTGGGGGCCTTTCTCACCCAAATTATTATTTGATTTCGTGAATGAAAATGCTGCTGAATGTTTTCTGCTCGTGGGTGTGAGCAGCATAGGGATGGGAGGCTCTTGTGTTGAATTCACTGGTGAGGAGATGCAATCTTCCCATGGGAAAAATGGAAAAATGGATCATTCCCTTACAAACACACAAGGCAGGTAAGGAATGGTGCTGCCTGCCAGGCAGAGGTGGAAAAGCTTGAGGGGAGATTTGGCTTAGGTTTAGGAAATCCTGAAGGCAGTGGATAATCTGGACACACAGAGCGGTCATTCGCCAAATCCTGTAATGCAAGAACAAGGGGCACTCAATTGAAAACAGCGAGAGATTAGGTTTCAGATAGATAAAGGAGCTCTTCTGGACACGGCAGGTAGTGAACTTTGGGAACTTACTGCCACAGGAGGAAAAGGGGATTAGACAAACTCACGGGAGCAGCTTTATAAGCACAGCTAAAATCCCCGATCAGGGACGCACCCTCCAGCATCAGCCGAGACAGCTCAGGGAGCACAAGGGAGGTGAAATCAGCCTGGTAGCACACTCTTGTGAAACATCAGCTCATCAGGGGTGTGATGCTGTGTTCTTCAGTGTGCCAGGATGGGCAGCCCTTTGGATGGAGCCATTTAGGGCACTCGGTTCTGAGCGCTCTGCAGTGCACACACGGTGCTTGGCACAGGGCTGGCACTCACCACTGCAAAGGCCCTGCAGCCCCTCCTGCATCCAGGGCAGAGTGGCACAGCTTTCGGGGTGCTGCCTGCCCCCCAAACTCGGGGAAGGGGCTCTGCTGCCTCCCATCCTCATGGTTCCTCTCCCAGCCCCAGCCCGGAGAGCGCCTCGCCGCCGTGGTGTGAGACGCACGGATCAATTAACTCAGCGCTCTGCTTCGCTTTTGAATCAATTAACTGGAACTGAAATTAACTAAAAGTATCCTTTGCTTATTAACAGAGCGAGCTAATTGCAATAAAAGGTGGGGGTGGGGGGAAGGGGAACGCGGAGATGTTATTTGTCACAGCGAATCTCAGCCCTCCTCTCGATTGCAAATATTCCTCATTTACTGGGCGGGATAATGACTCCACCACCTCCAAATTGGTGGTGTCACCCCACCATGAGGCAGCTGTGTTTCTCACCATCTCCAGCACATCCCAGATCTGCAGGGCTGGGATGGGGCCTGTCCAAGACCCACTCTTGTATCCACCAGGTCTCCTGCCCCGGCTGCTCCACGGGGCCTGGCAGCGTGCAGCCCTCTTTGTCTTGCCTYCCTTCCCTTTGTTTCTGCCTTCAGCTCTTTGTTTGCCTGWTTTTYCCCYTTTTTTTGTTGTTTGCATCCATYATTTCTCCGTTGGCCYCGCCATTCTCTTTCCTTCTTCACACRTTCCTCCAGGGATTTCCATCCGTTCCCCCCAGCCTTTCCTTTCTCCCCATTTCCACCATCCTCTTCCCCTTCCCTCTGYCTGCAGCGCTATCCCACTCCTTCCCTCTGTCTTCCCAGCTGCAATTAGAGCTAATCAGATACCTGAGCAGCTCTGCAAAGCTATTAGTGGCTCCTGGCTCATCCCAGGGGGAGGTGAGCAGAGCTGGACAATTAGGCTGTTCCACGCAGCCCCCAGTCTGATAAACACAAACCCAGCGTGGGGCGATGGGTGCATCTCTGCCACCACCCCAGGGAACACCCCTGGACACTTTAGGAGTCCTAGGGTGGTGTCCAGCATGGAGAGTTCTCTTGAGGAGCACATTTGGCCACCCTTCTGCTGCCCCTATGACTGTCCACGCTCTGGATCACCCCTTTGAGGAGCCTGGCTGGGGTTTGGGTGGGGGCARACCCTCGATGTTCAGGGTTTGTTGCAGAGAATTTCCCCTCTCTCTCAGCAGCCCAGCGCACCCCTCCTGCTGCTGGATCTATGAGCTGTGTGTGTGTTTTGTAATTAAGCAGTTAATTGCACTGGAGTTCTTGATTAGCTTTGGGGGATGGTAATGTTCTAGCAGGATGAGATGTTGTGTACAGTTCAGAATCATTTACAGAAATTGGAGCTAATTTTGCTGTCTGTGCTTATTACTGCATTAATTTAATTTGGGTTGCTTTTAGCTCATTAACACATCTAATTAATTCGTTGACATCACTATTAAGATGTCTCTTTGAAATTGGCGTCTCCAGATAATCAGGATGGAAGAGGCTGACAGATCAGGCGCGAAGCTGACTGGGAAAATGGGGAAGGGAAAAAAAAAAGGGACGACTAATGAATTTTCCATCAGAATCGCACGGTTTGTCAGAGTTGGTATCAGAGAGGCAGAGACAGAGCTGGTGAGACAGAGAAAGGGCAYGAGAGAGACAGCAGTGGTAAAGAGAGACTTTCTTTCAAAAATATTATATTTGTTAGGAGAGCAAGCAAGACGCGTGAGAGGACAACAAATATTCTTTAGTGAATCGACAACAAGGCTGCATATTTCTTAGTTAATTTTCCTCTCTCCTTGGTTTTCTGTTGTGGCCTTTTGGCTGTTTTCTCTATTTTTTTTTCTTTTTTCTTTTTTTTTTTTTTTCTTTTTTTTTTTTTTTTTATTTTTTTCTGCACCATAAATTATTTTGTTCTCCCAGTGCTGGGGGCTTTGATTGTCCCTCCTGCCACCACGGGTCCTGCTCTGCCAGGGACAGGCAGAATCTGCAGGGATGGGAGCCCTCTGTGCCCTGTGCTGCAGAAAGTGCAGGGTTCAGGGGCTGGATGGACAATTGTGAGCAATTAAATTACAGTGCTTTAATGAGTTTGCACRTATCAGCAAAGCCTCTCTAGCTGGCTGTATGCTGGCCTGGCTGCATTTGTGAAATCAAGCTGTTTGGCTTAAGCCTGCCCTCACAGTGGCTGCAGCAGCAGAGAAATGTCCTGTGGGTTTGGAGGGTGCTTGTGGCTGGCTGGACTGGAGGAAAGGCACAGGAAGATTTTTTTCAGGAGCTGCTGGTCCTGTACATGAGCTGAGGTGGCTTTGGGGCACCCAGGACAGCCCACCTGCCACCCYGGCTTGAAGAGAAAATAAAAACACCCTTAGTGACATTCTCAGGTGACACTGAACTGGGAGCTGGGGCACCACTGGAGCCTGGGAAATCATTGGGGGCAAATGTGAGGAAATGCAGCAAAAGSACACAAGGGCAGGAGGAAGCAGACTCAGCTTTGTTCTGAGGTGCATTATGGTTTTGTCCTGCAGATAACCCCCATCCACCTGCAGAAGACAGAGCCTCTTTCTGTTCCATATTCCTTCTGACTGGTGGGATAGTGAAACAGCCCCAAACCCATTTCCCCCACAATTTCAGCCCTTTTGGGYTCACAGAACCCCCAGGTTTCCACAGTGCATGTGCAGACCTCCCCACATACCTAGAATTTGTGCTGACCTACAGCAAACCAGCTTTCCTGGGTTATCATCCACAACTCCCCATGGTTCCCTCTGGAATCTGTGAGCAAACACGATGAAACCACTGAATCAGTTAACCCAGCATAGTCCCAGCCACATCCCACACACACCAGCCAGCGTGCTTGTTCCTGGAAGCATTTTCAGCAGAGTTAGTAACATTATCTGAGCTAAAAACTTAATGTTTCCTTCCCACCATCCCTGTGGCCCTCCCGAGGGAGGTGCAGTGTGGATGGAGGCAATAGAAGGAGCATTTTCACTGGGAATAGCTATCCTGCAGAAAGGCTTGTGCAAAATGGCCTCAAACTAATTGATTTTAAAAGAGAAGAAAATCTCCAATTGCAGTGGAAAGGCTGCTGTGGAGGGAGRGGATGATTGTAAAGGGTTTGTGCACTGCACCTGATTCCAGGGGAGGACCTTGAAGGATCTGAGATCAGCATGCTGAACCCAGGCAGGGCAGCCCTGTGCCCCTCACCCCAGGGACAGCCCTGTCCTCATCACCTCCATTGTCTGTRTGCCCTTTCAGGCTGGAAAAGCCACATGGAGAAAGCAATTCCTGCCTCACAGCAATTACCACCCTTGCYCAGAGCCACAGCACAGCAGGATGGATGGACCCCGGGAGAGGACCCTCCAGGCAGGGTCTGGGTGATGCTGAGGGGTTGCAGAGATGAAATCTCATTCATTACCTTCTTTTCTTTGCCAGATCTCACTTGGGAGGAGCTGGTGGTGGTGGATGGAGGTGAAGAAGAATAAAAAACCTTCCCATTGCAGGGATAAAGGCAGCTGAGCTCCGTGCTGTGTGCTGGAGGTCATCCTTTGACCAGGGATGTCAGCCTGGGAAATGCATGATATGAAGGCATCTGCATGGTTTTCAAAGGTACCAAACCAGACTGGGACAAGTTATAAATAGAAGAAACATTTAAAAAAGCTCTTTTCTGGAAATCTTGCTTTGCCCCACTGCCATCGAACTGAAACACCTGGGCTGGCAATAACCACTGGTGCTGCTGTCTGTTCTCTCTCCCAAATGGAGATCAAAAATCCTCCTTCCAGCCCACCCCAAAAGAGAGAAGCCCAGTGCCACACTAAAAAACCACAGGAGTGGCATTGGCTTCCTCACATTCCTTGTCCAACAGCAATACTGGAACCATGTTTGTAGCTCTTTTCTACCTGTGATTTGGGAGAGAAAAACCCACAATATCCCCATAATATTGGTCTAAAATGAACCTGAGCAAGTCTGGCCTGTCCCCATGAACCACAAAGCTCCCCGTGAGGAGCATGGGGTGATTTGCTCCAGCAGCTCCCACCTGGGGAGGAAAAGTTCTCTCCAATTCCTATTCAATTTCATTCAAGGGAAGAGAATATTAGAAACTCCACTCTTTTAGCACTTCATTAAACACTTTAGTTTAATAGCATCCTCCGGGGAATCCCAATCTGGACCACGTGAGCCAGGAGTAAACAGCTGCATCAATTAACCCCATAATCTCAGGGGTGCTATTAGAAGGTGAGATACCCTCAGAAAGTGCATATGCCTGCAATTAGGCTTAAAATACTTAAGTGTCAATAGCCTCAGTTATTTGTGCTCTCTGCTATTGATCTTGCTTATGTTTTCCACATTAAACAGTCCTTCTTACTTCATCGATAAATTAAGTGCTGGTTAGATTTATTCACTTTTTCTATTAAATGGTGCAAACTCCTGGGCTCCAGGCCTGACTCTGTCTGAGATGAGGGTCCCCAAATCTCTTTGCTGGCAGCTCCATCTTGCTTTTGTTTCAGGAGCTGGGGAAAACAGCAGTGGGGAAAGAAATGCAGGAGCTGTTGGTTTGGGATGGCCATAACAAAGCTCAGGCAGGGAAAAGGAGGTGTTTTGTGTGGATTTGCTSTTTCATGGGTTTGTTAGACCAGGTTTGGAGGAGATCTTAGAGAAGGCCAGCTTCCCACAGCATGAACAGAACAATTGTTTGAGTTTCTACCACACAGGGATTTGAGAAAGGGACAGAAGACCATGCAGAAGGTGCTTTTCCTGGCTTTTCTTAGCAGTAAAAGGCTTTGGGAAGGGCTTTAAATCATCTGAAACAGCAACCACTCAGGCAGGGAGTCTGCTTTTTTTTCCTCTTCATATTTTCCATCATCTTAATTACTGATTGCAGCCTCTTCTTTCATTTGCCCAAAACATGTATGTGAATAGAATGGGACTGTGCTGTGTTCCTGGCTGGGAGCTGGGACCAGTCTGGGATATTCAGGTGTTCTAGAAAGGGGTGAAACAGTGGAGAGATTTTTCCTGCAGAGGAGGTTGAGAAGAGGGCTTGAGGAGGGGGAAAGTTTTATGATTGTTTCTGTTTTGTAGCTTAACTTTGAAATCCTAATTCTTACTCATCTGGGTGTGGAGCAAGGTTGGGGTCCTACTGCAGGGGAAGTGCTGTGCTGAGAGTTGAGAGCACTGAATAAAGGAGCAGGACTGGTGGTATCATATCCCAAAAATATCTACTGTCCTTTTCATTCTTTAAGTTCTTCAAGTSACTTCTTTTGTTTTCAACACATCCCTTGAAGGCCTGGTGTCTTCTGTAAGGAAATGGTGACACTTAGGGACATGGTTTAGTCATGGATTTGGAATTGCTGGGTTAACAGCTGGACTCTATGATCTTTTCCAACCTAAATGATTATTTTCATAGTCTTTTTTTTTCCCTTTGGTCATCCTGACTTTTTTGCATTACTCTTAATGAATGTTGTGTTGTTTCATGAGGAGCATGCCTGAAAAAAAAAAAGGGAAAACTTGGGACATTTAAAAGAATCATCATTCAGATATTACACATTGTTTAGTTTGCTGTTCCCTGCCCGTCTGATGTGTACCAGTGCATGCAGAATTTTATTTTTACCCAGGCATTCCTGCCCTTGTTGTTGCAATTAAACCGTGTGCTACTTTCCATAACTCATTAGCCCTTTYGTTTCTGGATTAATTCAATGTGCAAATAAATGTCACAAATTGAATATTAGTAGACTTCTATTGAGGATTAAGAGGCAGTAAAAGCATATCACTGTGTCTTCATAGTGCTCTGCATGGCTGTGGTTTGTCCAGCACAGACAGAGGTTTGTAAAACACCCGATAGCCCAATGCCTCCTATCCTTTGCTGGTTTGTCATGAACAGCCCAGAAATCCGATGAGGAAAACAACAACTCTGCATGTGAACGTGGAGGTGGGACAAAAGAACCACTGCAAAGTGCCCAAAGTTTCTCTTTTTAAAGGAGAGGTTTCTCTGAGCTGGCCCCAGCTCTCCTGGAGGTGCTCCCACACATCCCCACACTGGACAGCAGCCCATGGTCACTAAAGGGCTGTGCTTGGCCTGAGTTACACACCTCACCCTGCCACAGCATGGGGTTTAGGATGGATTTATCACCTCCAGGCATCCTCAGATGCACAGGTGAGGTGGGATTGCTAAAACCAGCCTGAGCATCCCTTTAAAGATGAAGCAGAAAAGGCAGATTTTGGAGGGGGAGCAGTGTCCCATCCCAGCCAAARGTGCCTGTGAGGATCCCAGCACCTTCCCCGAGGCTCTGGTTGTGATTTTGGGACCCWTGRTGGGCAGTGMCARGCCAACATGARCCCAAAGCTTTCATCCTCAGCTGTRCTGATGGTATCAGTGTGGGCAGGATGGCTCCACGCCACCAGAACTTTCAGGGCACTGYGCAGCAAARTGGGTGCAGCTTTCTTTTAATGCACTGAAGTGGAGGCAAATTTCAATCTAATAATGTAAAGCAGCAATAACCATTATAATTAATTTATATAAAAGACATTATAAAATTACACTTGATGCATTTAAATCCCATCCAGGAGCAGTGCTCGTTTTCCAGTTAAGCTATGGGCTGTGCTGAGGCAGACGGGGAAAGAGGTATTTCAATATGTCTTATAATTTTATATTCTTTCTAATATCTCTCATGCTAATTTCATTATGCAACACAGTCAGCACAGTGATGTAATTATTGAAAAGTAATTTTGCAATAAATGGATTTAAATGTGTTCAAGTCCATTGTAAATTCAATCTCTTGGTAAAGGTGGATTGAACAGGCAGGAAAAAGGGAGCAGGGACGTTGCTGGGTGAAAACTGAGAAGTCCTGAGCATCCCACATCGAGGATCTGCTTACACCAACTAATAACATCCTCTTCAGATGGAGACCACTCTCAAGGCCAGCCTCCCTCCCTCTGAGTCCCCAAAGCTGCTTGTGGCAGAGGGCACTTCCAACCTTCACAGTGGGGGAAATTTTGGATCAGCCAAGATTCCTCCCAGAGCAAGGCACTGCCATTTCTGGGTGTCTGTGCTGCTCTCAGCAAAGTGGGTCCTGTGTGGGTGTCTTAGTCTGGATTAAGGGCTCAGTTACTGGGCAGGGACGTAAAGATATTCTTCTGCATAAGACATGGGAGATGTGATTTCTATTCCTGGCTCTGTCAGAAACTTCCTGTGTGATACTGGGCAAGCAGAATATCATCTCTGTGCTTCCATTTCCTCATGTGCACAATAGGGATAAGGAGTGCTTCCCCAGCTCATCGGTGAAATTAATGTAACATATGTAAAGTGCATGTATATCCCCAGATGAAAGGTGCCATTGTAATAATATTCAAATTATTATGGAAAATAGATAAAGCGACCAACCCCTGCTAAATGATCGTCTAGCTTTTCACCAGATTCATGAGATCCACGCTAAATGTGATAAGGAAACTTCAGATGTCAAGTGGTTTAGAGTCAGGCTCTGCTCATGAAACGGAGCWGGCTGTGCCTTTTAAGTGGAGGATGAGATAGCAAAGAATTTGGGGCTGGGAAAGTTGTTGCCGTGGCTAAGCTGCCCTGGTTTATTGGATACCTTCATTCATCTWAAGGGGAGGGCTGGGGGATGCATTGCCTAAGGGTCAAATCAGGACCAGGAACCCTTCTGTGACACTGAAATCAAAGTGATAAAGCAAGGCTTGCTGACCCCAGTGACTGCTGGCAAATTTGGGATATCCCAGAAAAGCCACGTGTGGGTGGCAGTGACAAAGGGGAGGCTGGATGAGTTCTCTTAGCAGGAATCCTTCCCTCTCAAGGATTGTTAGACCTTCACCTGGAGGCAGAGGAGAGAGTTCTGCTGTCACTTYAGAGCAGTCACAGATACTGCAGAGGGAGGATGTTCAGGTCTCATCTTTCCCCAGCATCGTGCCAAGTGTGTTTGCACAGGACCAAGAGTGTTTCCATACAAGCAGCACCCGTGTTCTTGGCACTGAGGGTGCCAGGGCTGGAAGCACCCAGACATTTGTGTGTTTGAACAAATCCTCCTCCTGGAGCTCCCTTCCATGGGGAACAGGGTGCTGGTTTGGCTCTCAAAGAGCCAAGTGTTGGGGATCACCAAAAACCTGAGCCCACAGGAGTTTTGACTCCAAAAAGCGCTGTGCTGGTCTCTCCTGGCACCATTGTGTAGCTGCCCAGCACCAAATGCTCAATTATAGACAAAATTGAATTTACAATTTGCTTTTGGGCAATGTGTAAATTGGCCCTTCATTGATTATTAATGAAGTGCTAATTGCTCTTTGCAACCAATTTTTATGCAAATGCTATTAGTGCTATTTGCACAGTCCTGCAATTTACAGTTTTACATTTGCAGTGGCCTGGTGAAAAGATGTGAAAAGATGACAGCTTGTCCTAAAASAAAACAAGAAGGGGAGGAGGGAGGCAATTGCAAAACTTGCAAAACTTGGAGTAGCAAAATAACACAATTAGGAATGAGGAAACATAAAAACCAYCAAACCAACAAAACATGAACAAACAAACTCCCTCTCTTTATTGATTGTTACAGATTCAGCGTTGACAGGGGTTGTTCTGAATGTAACAGGATCCCATGGCAGATGTAAACCAGACTCCAGGCATTTGCTGCGTGTTTCACCGAGGAGGTCAGTGTATGAATTTGCCTGTGAAAACATTGATGCGAGGCTGCCAGCATTACCCATTCAAGACCGGGCGCTTTTCCTGGTGACAAATGACGTGGTGATAGTTCGTGAATGATCGGGGGGCAGCTGCTGAGCTGTTCTGCCATGGAGTTCCTCTCCGAGGTAACACCTCTCCCTGCGTGGGACCAGTGCTGAGCTCTCCACATCATCTGCCCGGGCTGCTGGGAACCCACAGACCTCCTGCCCTGCTCTGCCAYCACCCTGAGTGTCTAAAGATTTCCCTTCTGCATCCCAGCAACACCYTGTAGGCTCTGCAGGGAGTTGTGCTTTGGCTGGCTCCAAAATGGGAGCGTTGTAGGGCTCACTCTGCTCATGGGGAGTGAGGGTTTCCAGGATGTGTTTGCAGCTCAGAGGCTTTGGGTGTTGCTCCCTGCTCTGAGGCTTCACATGAAACCTTTGGTCCAGTACAAAATAAGATTCTGGTCCAAGCTGTTCGTGGTTGCTTCATCTATATCAGACAAACTTTTCAGCGAATTTCACTGCAGGTTTTTGGGGCAGCAGAGTGGCCWCAGCCTCATCTGCTGCTGGGGAACAGATTGCTGGTGGCACAGGGTTTGCTGAGTGGTTTTTAATTTGGGAAGGGGCAGGCAGGCATCATTAGGATCCAGAGGAGGGGGAAGCAAGTGAATCACTGTGCAGATGTGTTACCCACATTCAGATGTCACTAAAGGCACAAAACCATAGAATGGTTTGAGTTGGAAGTGGCCTTAAACACCGTCTTGTTTCAACCCCCCTGGCAGGGGCAGGGACACTTCCACTATCCCGGGGTGTTCCCAGCCCCAATGTCCAGCCTGGCCTTGGGCACTGCCAGGGATCCAGGGACAGCCACAGTTTCTCTGGGCACCCTGTGCAGGGCCTCCCTCCCTGCACAGGGAAGGATTTATTCCCCATGTATAACCCAAACCTCCCTCCATCAGTTCGGAGCCATCCCCCTTGCCTTGTCCCTCCCTCCCCTTGTCTGCAGTCCCTCCGTGGCACTCTTGCAGACCCCTTTGGGTGTTTGGTGCAGGAGCAGTTGGTCCATCCCGSATTTCCCCGCTGCCATGAGCCCCTGCCCGTGCTTTTCCTGGGCCAGCAGCGCAGGAATTCCGCKCCAGCCGCAGGGATCCATCGCTGCCCGGCTCTTGCCGGCAGAGCAGGGAGGTTTCGCCCGATTTTGATCACAGCACGGGATGTTTCCCGGTGGGATGCTGCTCCCGGCTGTCCCTGGTGTGGTGCGGGTACACGGAGACACCGGGACACGGGGACACGGATACACGGGGACACGGGGACACAGGGACACCGGGACACGGGACACAGATACACCGGGACACGGGGGATACGGCGACACGGTGACACGGGTACACGGGGACAGGGGGACATGGGGACACGGCGACACGGGGACACCGGGACACCGGGACACAGGGACACCGGGACACGGGAACACCGGGACACCGGGACACAGGGACACCGGGACACAGGGACACCGGGACACGGGGACTCGGGGACAGGGGGACACGGGGACATGGATACACAGATACACAGGGACACGGGAGACACGGATAAACGGATACACGGCGACAGGGGGACAGGGGGACACGGATACACGGATACACGGATACACGGGGACACGGCGACACGGGGATGTCGCGGGTGCGGAGCGCACCCGGAGCTCGCAGCGCTGTCCCCGAGGAGTGCGAAGCCTCGCACAGACACAGCGTGGCACTCTTTTCCAGAGCACCGTGCCCGGAGCCCTGGGAGCTGTCCCCGGGCCAGATCCCGTCCCTGACCTCGCCAGGGTCCTCCGATGCTTTCCCAGCCCCTCTTGGTCCTTGCACACCCCGCTCCGGTCCCTTGTACACCCCACTCTGGCTGCTGTCCCCCCAGTCTGGGGCTGGACATCACAGACACCCCCAGAGCCACCCCAGGGCTCAGCCCCACAACCGTGTTCAGAGGATGCTCTATCTCCTCAGAGCATGATGAGTGTGCCTGTGTATCACGGATGTTTTTTTAGAAACACCATCTAGGAAACAGTTTAGAGCACAATCTTTGTTTTTAATCCTGGCACAACTGTTTGGATGTGCTTTGGAGTTACTGCTGGTTTCCCATGGTTTTGGGGGATATAATCTTCTTTTTCCTAGCCYGAGTGAGGATCCAGATGTTACAGCTGAGGCTCCAGAAGATGGGAATGCAACCAAACCAACACAGAGGTAAGACACACCCAGCTGCCTCCCCCCAGAAAATCCCTGTTTGGTGCCTGGGCTAAAACATACATTGTGCCCAAGAAAGAGCTATTTCAGCCCAGAAAATCCCAGGGAGCTGAACCKGGCCTTGGCCCGAGGTGGCTGGTGACACTGAATGAGTCTCCTGGTACTCCAAGGTGTGTGCAACAAAAACTCACAGCCCCAGGGGCAAACAGCCTGCAGGCAGCCCAGTGMGACCCCAAAACACAGGGACCAGCACCCCTGTCCCCTCCAGGAGAAAGGGGGCTGCAGCTTCATTTTAATAATTATTGCCAGGCTTTCAGCAGTGACTCCTTGGTCTCAGACAGGATCCCTTGTTAGCAGGGGACAATCTGGGGACACTCCCTGCTCCGTGTTGCCAAGGTACCTCGACCAGAGGGACTTTSTGCACCTCCTCCTGCTCCTTCCTCTCGCCTTTTGTTTTCCAAAACAGCCCTGGCTCGACAGAGCATGGCAGCTCTGAGGGCACAGCCGTGCTCAAGGCTGACAGCACCCCAAAGGAGCCCTGCTCTGCCATGAACTCCGGGGTATTTGCTCTTTGTTTKAGCAGAGATGGGGCAGACATCATTTTTCTGGACCACTGAGCGTTTTGTGGGCCAGCACATTGAGCTTTGTCACCAAGATGTCATCTGCATCATCATGTCCTGGCTTGGCAGATCAGTGCTGGGCTTCCCTTGGCCAGGTGGGCACCTTGAGGAAGGGCCAGCATGTGATGGTGAGATAGGAAGGGAATAAACACATTTAAGCTGTTTTAACTCTCAGATTCCCTCCAGGCTTTAAGCATGCTTTCATTTTCAGCACTTCCTTCTGTTTTCTTTCCAACATCTGGTTTGGAAGGCTGTTCTACCCATGAAATAGGAACAAAGTTGTGTTTTCCCCCTCCCCTTGGCAGTGACTGTCTTCCAGGCAGCAGTGGCAACCTGGGCTAGGCTTGTTCAGTTCATCTTTAGGCTCCAGGCAGCCCAGGGGGTTCAGAAGATGGAGCAGGAAACCTCTTCTGCTCTGTGACAACACTTCTCTGCAAGTGCTGCTGGATTTTCTTGTCCATAACAAAGTCCCTCCTCCACACAGAAAACAAAACCCAAGAAGAAACTGTGGGCCTTATTTTTTAGGACTGGTGCCCTAGCAGGACCTCATTTCAAATCCCCCAAATTTGAAGGGTATGTATTTTAAATACGATATTATATATATATGAAAAAAAAAAGTAGTAAATATTTAATTTTATTTTTATTAAGTCCTAAATTGATGATGTCTGACACTTTATTAAAGTGTCAAAGTGAGTGTTCCTACATTCTAATTACTTATTCTAACAAGGAGGCAGCCTCGTCAGGAGCTGTGCGTGCTGGCGTGTGCAGGCGAGGGGTGCTCCTGGTAACTAACACCTATTAAACCATCATTTGCACCTAGAGGCATCTCATTAATATCTCAACTGGTGAGACTGCACTGCCAGTGCCTACCTGACCCGGGGTGTTGACAGGAGAAATGGCACCGGGAGGCCTTTCCTCGCTCCAGGCTTTCCTGTACAAATAATTCCTATAAAATTAATAACGACTATCCCACGTAATTGAATTCCTGATAAATGAAGATTCTTCCAGGCGCCTGTTAAAAGCGTCTGAGAGGTGCAGGAGGGGTGCTGCACCTCATTCTGGGGGCAGTTTTGTTGCTCCCCTCTCTCCCATCTTTGCTTCCTTTGTCTCTCCAAGGCTTTTCCCACCCCGTTCATCTCTCCCACTGTTCMTTCCTTTYCTGACCATGTCTTCTCTTTTCTGCWGCAATTTCCTTTCTGWTCTCCCATCTGATCCCCTTCCTCTTCTCTGGCTTTGCCAGGATCCATCTTCATGGCTGCCTATCTCATTTACTGATTTTCCTCTTATTTTCTCTCTTCTCCTTCCATCTTTATTCCCTTTCACCCATCTTCCATTTGGCTCTTCGTTTTACCAGTAACAACCATTTCTCTCAGGTTTCCTTCCAGGCCCTGAAATGGTTTTCTTAGAGGAATCTCCTCCCTGATGTGAGGTGAATCTCCTCACTTGTATGAGGTTGTGGCATTTCATCTTCAGAGCCATTTAGTCATGAAGAAGATATGTGTTCCCTCAAAGTGAAGTTTGTCATCTTCAAAAACCTAAAATCCAACTGGATCCTCAAAAATCCATCCCACCTTTCCCACRGATGGAGAGATACCTGTGTGGAGAGGAGATTGTCCTCAAACCAGAGTTTATATGATCATCACTTGSCCAAAATAATTACAGGAGAGGTAATAATTACAGGCCTCTAGGGGGGAAAATTTGGAGTTTTAGGGTTTTTTGTTGCCTTGTCACTCTTATCTTGTGCAGCTGCACTACAGGCATTTGGGTTTGGCCGTCAGTTGTTGAGGTTTGATTTTGTAATTCCTTTAATAAATATAAAAAGAACCACTAAAAAATTCTATTCTATTTTTATTCTATTCCAATTAGAAAAACAAACTGCAAACTAGACTTAGTATTGCAAATGCCAGCTCAAGATTCAAAGCAAGTGACTTAAAAATAAATAAATGCATAATGGAAAAAAATATCATTAAATAACACATGAATAACAAGTAATAGGACTTTAATCTTCTTTCCAGGAGAGGCTACCTCTTCTGCACTAAAGGTGACTCACAAGCAGCATCATTCTGGGAAAGTTAAAAGTGGTAATTTGACAAGACTCAAGGATTGTGTGGGACTCAAAGGGATAAAACAGCCTCGCAGGGGGCTCTCCTTCCTCTGTCTCCTGGTGATGAATGAAACTGGAAAACCAGATCAGTTCAGAACTGCTGAAAAATAAAAGATGATCACGTCTTCATGAGCACCCAGGTAGGCTGGAAATCGCTGCCCTGTGATGGTGTGGTGTTGAAAGCTGAACAGAGTTCAAAAGGAGGTTCAGCCTTTTTATGGATAACCATTCCCAGAGTTGTAGGAATTATTATTGTTATGATTAATAATAATAATAATTTTATCAATAGTAATATGAATATGAGCATGACTATGAATAAATAAAAATAACAACACCCAGTGAAGGGGTGTGGAGAACATCTCTGTGTGCCTGCACCAGGACTCTGTGGACCATCAAAGTTCTTTACTTCCAAAACAGGGTTTCTCCCACCAACTTCTGCTGCCTCCAGGGCTGGAGCTGAGATGGAGCCTGAGACCTTTGGGGCATCTGGAAATGGGACTGTTGTGCTCAGAGTTTGCACTCGAGTTGTGTTTCTGTTCCCATTCTTCTGTGGAGACATCCAGAATAGAGATGAAGGTGAGAAAGCAAAAGAATGTCAGGGAAGGAAAAGATTTGGTTTGTGGTGATGGTGGGAAAGCCAGAAGGGAGGAAGGAGAATATCTGGAAGAAAGGAGAAGGGAGAGAAAGAAAAGGATTTATTTTGACAGGGGGATGACAGGGGTCAGTTCTAGCAGATAAGAACCTCCCATGACATCCATTACTTGGGGCAAGTCTTCTGCAAAGTATCAAAAAAAGCAGAAAAGTTGATTATTTTTATTAATTTGGTGTTTGTTACTGGGCTGGTGGGTGAGCTAAGAAAGCAGAAACAGGCAAGAAGGGTGCAGGGAATAAAAGTTTTATGTAAGCACAGAGTATAGAGGACATTTTGATCAAACTACATGTAGGATGGTTTACACATTTTGGTCTAAAAGAGGTGACAACCGAAAGTTGTGAAGTCTTGAAGAGGAGGTTCCTAACGTTGTGTTCAGTGCTGAGAGGATGGGCAGGCATGGCAGGAGCAGGGGCTGTGCTGCCTTCCCCGCCTCACAGCTGGCCATGGCTGTGGGTGTAATTTAAGGCAGAACTTGGCCTTTCTTACATATTTCACTTGCTCCCTTGATTTTAATTGACCCTGTTATGGGCATTTCAAGCGTTTCATGAGCCTGTGGTGCCTGGTTTCCCAGGTCAGAGGGAGGTGAGAGCTGCCAGAGAGGAAGGGAGTTTTGTGCAGAAGCTTTGGGATGGAGTGAGGGCTGTAACTGGTRTTGGACACGGCTGCAACTTGTAATATTTCTGTGGCTTTGCCTTTCTCCATTTATCCTCCTTTTCCCTCCACCATCCCTCTTTCTTTTCYCTGCTCAGAGACTCCATTTGTTTATCCTCATGGCTTTTGCAGGAGTACATTTAGCTCTGATACCACCCCAGGAGGACACTGGGGGCTTTAAGGGCTGGGCTTGGGGTGGCCCAGGATGCTCGGTGTCCCTGTCCCCATGGTGCAGGCAGTGTCCAGTGCTGGCACACGCAATTTGGGCAGCAGCAGCCCTGCAGCAGGGCAGGACAGGGTGCAGAATGGGGTGGACAGCCCCAAGGATGGACAGACCCAGGGGTGGACAGCCAGGTGTGTCCCCACTCCTTCCACAGCGGCAGAGGGGCTCAGAGGTACAGCTGCCCGGCCTCAGATCAGTGTTTATTTTCCAGGCTGAAAGGAAGCTTGTGATCCCAAAGCCCTCTGTGTTTAGCCAGACCTCTCATTCACTCGCAGAGGAAACCCGTGTCAGCCGCTCCCCTTTGTCTCCCCTGAGCTATTGCTTTGAATCTGAAAGGATTGGGTGCAGATTTCAAGGGATGTTCAGACAAAGGCTGTTTGAACAGCACTTGTGTAAATAATCCATGAAAAACTCTTTGAATAACGTCAATGAAATTTTCTCTGAATTTGMTATTCTTTTTCTCCAGCGGCAGAAAGAAGTGGAAGTCAGGAAAGGGAGGAGAGTCGGAGGGAGGGAGGGAGGGAGAGAGAGGGGAAAGGGGCGGGAGAAGCGCTGACACTTTTTTCYCTCTGCCAACTTCTCTCAATGCCAAGAAGTAGCTTGGCTTAGAGAAAAAAAAAATGAAAAAAAAATCTCTTTGTTATTTTCACAGCTTTAGGAATAATCTCATACGGGACGTCCGTGTCCTCAAACTTCTCCKTACATTAAATGTAAGGGGACACCGCTGCATTTCGCGCAGCTCGGGTAATGTCGGGCTAGTTAATTATTAGCCACGCGGTTTAATGTTCACTCGCCGTACATATGTAGGAAACAATTCCCCTTTAGCATGTCGTTTAGTTTGCATTGAAATGGAGATAATTGTTTCGATGCCAAATGTTCCCGTCCCTCCTCCCCCATCCCTCTTCRTACAGTTTATACGAATTACAGCCTCAAACAAGAGGGACAAATAATCTTTGGTTTGGTTCGTTTTGAAAGCACCCAAATTGAATCCCGAGGTGCTGTTTGGGGACACTCAGACTGGGTGAGGAGGGGGACACGGGGGAGCTCCGGTGTTTGCCCTGGAGCGACATCCC